>NW_027397100.1:11579674-11634568 GCF_003265705.2 Callorhinus ursinus
AGGGGGAGTGGGAGAGGGAGAAGCAGGCTTCCCGCCGAGGAGGGAGCCCGATGTGGGGCTCAATCCCAGGACCCTGGGATCATGACCTGAGCCGAAGGCAGACGCTTAACGACTGAGCCACCCAGGTACCCCTCATTTCTTTTTTTTTGCCATGTTTTTATTTAAATTCCAGTTAGTTAACATACAGTGCAACATGAGTTTCAGCTGTAGAATTTAGTGATTTATCACCCATAAACAACACCCAGTGCTCGTCACAAGTGCCCTCCTTAATACCCATGACCTATTTAGCCCATCCCCCCCACGCCCACTCCAGTAATCCTGTTTGTTCTCTATAGTTAAGAGTGTGTTTCTTGGTTTGCTTCTCTTTTTCTCCTCCCTATATTCATTTGTTTCTTAAATTCTACATAGGAGTGAAATTATATGGTATTTGTCTTTCTCCGACTGACTTATTTCACTTAGCGTAACACTCTCTAGTTCCATCCACCTCACTGCAAATGGCAAGATTTCATTCTTTTTTTTTAATTAACATATAATGTATTATTTGTTTCGGGGGTACAGGTCTGTGATTCATCAGTCTTACACAATACCCAGCACTCACGACAACACATACCCTCCCCAATGTCCATCACCCAGCCACCCCGTACCCCACCCCCCCTCCCCTCAAGCAACCCTCAGTTTGTTTCCTGTGATTAAGAGTCTCTTATGGTTTGTCTTCCTCTCTGGTTTCATCTTGTTCCATGTTTTCCTCTCTTCTTCCTATGATCCTCTGCCTTGTTTCTTAGATTCCGCATATCAGTGAGATCATATGATAATTTTCTTTCTCTGATTTACTTATTTCACTTAGCATAATACCCTCTAGTCCCATCCATGTCGTTGCAAATGGCAAGATTTCATTTTTTTGATGGCTGCATAATATTTCATTTTATATATATATATATATATATCACATCTTCTTTATCCATTCATATGTCGATGGACATCTGGGCTCTTTCCATAGTTTGACAATTGTGGACATTGCTGCTACAAACATTGGGGTGCTGGTGCCCCTTTGATTTACTACATATGTATCTTTGGGTTAAATACCCAGTAGTGCAATTGCTGGGTCATAGAGTAGCTCTATTTTCAACTTTTTGAGGAACTTCCATACTGTTTTCCAGAGTGGCTACACCAGCTTGCATTCCTACTGACATTCCCCTTTCTCCACATCTTCACCAACACCTGTCATTTCCTGACTTGTTGATTGTAGCCATTCTGACTGGTGTGAGGTGGTATCTTTTTTTTTTAAACATCACAAATATGATTTTTTATTTGTCACCATTAAATGTCTGACTTTTAAACAGATTCTTGGACTGGTTGCTCATATCCATCAGCTCATTCAACTTTAGCACCGGTCTCATCCCCAGTAGCTTTTCCAGAACTACTACCTTCACCATGAAGCTCCATGAGCTTTCCCAATTCAAACTTGGGCTTCTTCAGGATTTTTACTTTTCTAACAAAGATATCATGGAGTGGATAAATAGACTGACAAGCCTTTTCTGTATCTTTTCTGATGCTGTCTGGAATCAATTTATTGACCACTTCTTTCAAGTCATCTGTTTGCACCTCTTGGGTCATGATTTCCATCATCTTTTTCCGAATTTGATGGACCTGTTGGTGCTGAGCATAAGAGGTCTTCCAAATGTGATTATTGCATTTTTTAGTAAAACCAACCCAAAATAGATGAAGCAAATAACCATCAGTAGTCTTGAAATCAACATGAGCTTCAATCATGGTCTGCCATTTTTTGACCATGGAGCACATTTTGTCACGGGTAAGATCCATGCCATGGAAATTAGTCAGGCAGTTTTTGCCCTGAACATCCTCAGTAATTAGCTTGAATTTTCTAAACGCAACTTCATCATTCTGCAGATCAGCAAGGCTCACTTCAAAAACACGACCCTTGAGGCCATCAGATGCGATTTTCGTTCCTTGAGTTCTTGTGACTAATGTTTTTCCAATATTTCTTATATTGAACATAGCTGGTGCTTTCACATCAAACCAATCTTTCTTAGAAAATGGATCGACCAGTTTCTTCTTGGCTCCCTTTTAGCCACCTTTCGTAAGGTGCTTGTTCTTGCTGACTGCCATGGCGCTGCCCAGGGAGCCAAAAAAAAGGCGTGAGGTGGTATCTTATTGTGGTTTTGAATTGTACTTCCCTGATGCCGAGTGATGTTGAGCACTTTTTCATGTGTCTGTTGGCCATTTGGATGTCTTCTTTGGAGAAATGTCTGTTCATGTCTTCTGCCCATTTCTTGACTAGATTATTTGTTCTTTGGGTGTTGAGCTTGATAACTTCTTTATAGATTTTGGATACAAACCCTTTATCTGATAAAACATTTGCAAAAATCTTCTCCCATTCTGTTGGTTGTCTTTTGGTTTTGTCGACTGTTTCCTTTGCTGTGCAAAAGCTTTTTATCTTGATGAAGTCCCAATAGTTCATTTTTGCCTTTGTTTCCCTGGCCTTTGGGGACATGTTTAGCAAGAAGTTGCTGTGATCGAGGTCGAAGAGGTTGCTGCCTGTGTTCTCCTCTAGGATTTTGATGGATCCCTGTCTCACATTTAGGTCTTTCATCCATTTTGAGTCTATTTTTGTGTATGGTGTAAGGAAATGGTCCAGTTTCATTCTTCTGCATGTTGCTGTCCAATTATTCCAACACCATTTGTGAAGAGACTGTCTTTTTTCCATTGGATATTCTTTCCTGCTTTGTCAAAAATTAGTTGACCATAGAATTGAGGGTCCATTTCTGGGTTCTCTATTCTGTTCCATTGATCTATGTGTCTGTTTTTGTGCCAGTACCATACTGTCTTGATGATTACAGCTTTGTAATAGAGCTTGAAATCTGGAATTGTGATGCCACCAGCTTTGGTTTTCTTTTTCAACTGTCCTCTGGCTATTTGGGGTCTTTTCTGGTTCCATACAAATTTTAGGATTATTTGTTCCAGTTCTGTGAGAAAAGTTGATGGTATTTTTTTTAAACTTTTTATTTATTTATTCATGAGAGACAGAGAGAGAGAGAGAGAGAGGCAGAGGGAGAAGCAGGCTCCCAAAGAGCAGGGAGCCTGATGCAGGACTCGATCCCAGGACCCTGGGATCATGACCTGAGCCAAAGGCAGACGCTTAACCATCTGAGCCACCCAGGCGCCCAAAAGTTGATGGTATTTTTATAGGGATTGCATTCAATGTGTAGATTGCTCTAGGTAGCATAGACATTTAATAATATTCATTCATCCAATCCATAAGCATGGAAAGTTTTTCCATTTCTTTGTATCTTCCTCGTTTCTTTCATGAGTATTCTATGGTTTTCTGTGTACAGATCCTTTGCCTCTTTGGTTAGATTTATTTCTAGGTATCTTATGGTTTTGGATGCAGTTGTAAATGGGATCGACTCAATTTCTTTTTCTTTTGTCTCATTGTTGGTGTATAGAAATGCAACTGATTTCTGTGCATTGATTTCATTTCCTGCCACTTTACTGAATTCCTGTATGAGTTCTAGCAATTTTGGGGTGGAGTCTTTTGGGTTTTCCACATAAAGTATCGTATCACTTACAAAGTCTCTTCTTTCATTTCTGATTTTGTTTCTTTGAATCCTCTCTCTCCTTTTTTTTTTTTTTTTTTGGATGGGTCTCCCTAAAGGCTTATCAAGTTTGTTGATCTTTTCAAAGAACCAGCTCCTGGTTTCATTGATCTGTTCTATTTTTTGTTTGTTTTTTAGTTTTAGTTTTGTTTATTTCTGCTCTAATCTTTATTAGTTCCTTCCTTCTACTGATTTGGGGTTTTGTTTGTTCTTTTTTTTTTTTCTAGCTCATTTAGATGTAAGGTTAGCTTTGAGATTCTTCCTGCTTCTTGAGGTAGGCCTGTATTGCTATAAACTTCTCCCTTAGAACAGCTTTTGCTGCATCCCAAAGATTTTGGACCATTGTGTGCTCATTTTCATTTGTCTCCATATTTTTTTTTATTTTCTCTTTGATTTTTTGGTTGACCTATTCATTATTTAGTAGCATGTTATTTAACCTCCATGTATTTGTGCTCTTTCCATATTTTTTCTTGTGGTTGATTTCTAGTTTCATAGCATTGTAGTCTGAAAAGATGTATGGTATGATTTTCTCTTTTTGGATTTGTTGAGACTTGGTTTGTGGCCTAATATATGATCTGGAGAATGTTCCATGGGCACTTGAAAAGAATGTGTATTCTGCTATTTTAGGATGTAATGTTCTGAACGTATGTTAGATCCATCTGGTCCAATGTGTCATTCAAAGTCACTGTTTCCTTGTTGATTTTCTGTTTGGATGATCTGTCCATTGATGTAAGTAGGATGTTAAAGTTCCCTACTATTATTGTATTACTATTAAATTAATTCCTTTATGTTTGTTATTAACTGCTTTATGTATTTGGATCATCCCATGTTGGGTGCATAAATATTTATAATTGTTATATCTTTTTGTTGGATTGTTCCTTTTATGATTATGTAGTGTCCTTCTTTGTCTCTTGTTATAATCTTTGTAAAGTGTATTTTGTCCCATATAAATATTGCTACCCTGGCTTTCTTTTCTTATCCATTTGCATGATAAATCTTTCTCCATCTCTTCACTTATCTGCATGTGTAGGCTTATCTTTATTTCTAAGGGCCAACTTCTTTTTGGTGGTTTGTAGAGACAGGGACAATTGGAAAGAGAAGTGAAGAGTCAAGAGACCTGGATTCCAGCCCAGGCTTTGTTACTTTCTTGCTGTGATCCTGGGCAAATCACATAAACTGTCTGAACCTATTATCTCATCTGCCTAACATCCCGGGCTGAAAAGAGGATTAAATGAGATCATATAGATATCTTGAAACTATGAAGCACTTCACAAATGTGAATGTTTTCTAACTTTTAATTCATTATATGACCCACCAAGTAAATCCTTCAGATAAATAATAATAATATGGAGTTGGAAGGAAGGAGCAACATCCTCCATATGATGGATATTAGGTGATGGGAACAGAGGTTTATGGGAGGTGAAGCTAAAGTGGGAGAGAAGAAGAAAAAGAAAGGAAAGAAAGGAGAAAAGACATCAAATTCCTAGAGAAAACTTTGGCTCTGGTATTGATTGAGGCTTACAACTCTAAAATATAATCGTCTTTGAGTATGGAGTAGTGGAATGTAAGTGAACAATCAAAAATTATTATTTCCTTAAAAGCAATTAGCCAATAGGAAAAACACAAGTTGTCCAGGAGGCAAAACCATGAAACCTCTGGGAAAAGTCAGGAGGTAAAACAGATTGTTAAAGAATAGAAGGATGTGGGTAGGGGTAGGGGTGAGGGTGAAAAGTGCCCTGCAAGTCTGGGGACCTGGCTTTTGCCACTGATTCATAGTAGGCCCTTGAACAGATTGACCCCAAGTCCTAAATGAGGGAATTAGACTAGATGATCTTCAAAAAGAAATCACCTTTGTTATTTCCCATATGTGACCTTGGACAAGTCACATAAACTGTATTATATTCACCCATATGCTCACCACAGATGTTAATATTTTCTCCATATTTCCTTCAGTTTAAAAAAAAATTTTTTTTTAATTTTAAGTAGACTTCACTCCCAATGTAGGGCTTGAACTCATGACCCTGAGATTAAGTCACATGCTCTACCAATTGAGCCAGCCAGACGCCCTGCTTCAGGTTTCTAAACAAAGGAATAGAATGTTATAAATACAGCTCCCCATTAATTTCTCCTCCTTCCCCCATAAGTAGCCACTATCCTGAGTTGGTGGGTACCACTCCCATTAATATTCTTAAACTTCTACATATATGATTTTGTAAAAATACACAGGAATGTTTTGAGGATTCCAAACGTTTACATAAATGGTTTCATACTATATGGATCCTTCTGCATCTTGATTTTTCAGTAATATACTATTGGGAAACAGTATAGCTTGGTAGTCAGGCACTAAGATTCCAGGGCAGCAGCCTGGGTTTATAGCCTATCTCCACCATTACTAGCTGCATCATCTTCGGTAAGTTGCTTAACCTCTTTGAGCCTCAATTTCCCCATATGTAAAATAGGCATAGTAATAGTAATTATCTCATAGGATTTCTGTGAGAATTAAAGTTAAGACACAGAATAAGACACAGAATAATAATAAAGTTAAGACACAGCCTTCACATAGTAAGCACTTTGTGTTGCTACTATCATTTGAAATTTACCTATATGGATACTTAAAGATTTTGTTCATTAATTTTAATTCTAATATAATAGTTCCTATAGAGGGGCAGTTTAGGTCAGTAGCCACCCTTGAATATAATTTCTTGGTGCACAGGTATGAAAATTTCTCTAGGGGATTTAGATGATCTCTTTTAGGTCTAATGCAGGTTTAAAATGGTATGATCAAACCAAAGTCTCTTATGATCTAATGGGCTCAGACTCATTCCCACCTTCTGTACACTTCCTAGATATGGTGATTTATCAACTAAATGCCCATCATCTATTTATTTTAGCTGAAAACCAGGAGAAGAATAAAGAGCAAATTTCCTTAGTACTGTTCTATTTATATTTGAATTGTCAAGGTTAGTTACTTGTTTTATATCTTGTCTTCATTAAATTCATGAATGCTCAAAGATACGTAAAAGTCTATTTATAATTTCCACAATGCATTTGATTTGCTTATCAGAAACTTAAAATTAATAAATATTAATCAGTACTTGTAATCAAAACATAATAACCACTCCTCACAGTAAACCATGAAGAGAACACAATAGAATCTTACATTTTTCTAGTTATTCATTCATTCTAAGAACACTAATACTTATGTTATATATTACCTTATGTGTATTAAACTTTTCACCATCAAATGAATAAATATTTAAGATCATTTGAAATTACTATATTTACAACTATTGATTCTGACTTCAGGCCATAAACATTCTTTTCAAGAGGAAACATTCTAGGGGTGCCTGGTTGGCTCAGTCAGTAGAACATGCAACTCTTGATCTCGGGATTGTGAGTTTGAGCCCCACATTGGGTGTAGAGATTACTTAAAAATAAAATCTTAAAAAAAAAAAGAGGAAGTATTCTATTTACCTTTTCTACCATTCCAACTCTTTAAAGGCAGTGGGGTGTGTTGAAAGAGCAAGTGCCAGAAAATGTGAGTTTGAACTCCAGCTCTGCTAGTTGTGTAATTTTGGACGAGTTAATAAACCTCTCTGACTCTCTCATCTGAAAATAGGGTATCTTACATTGTTATCGTGAGAAATTCATTCATTTAACAAATACATATTAAGCACCCATAAACAGCTCCCCCGCACAGTGCCAGGCACATAATAGTTGCTCAATAAATATTAATTTCCTTCTCTTTCTCAAAGTTGGTTGAGGTCTTACAGATATCTTCCGATGCATTCCATTGTGTTTTTTTATGGCTCTTGGTACAAGAATAAATAATTAAACTCTCCAAGAATATTGACAATTCAATTAGATGAAGACTCTCATGGTTTTCCTACATTGGGTAGAGCTGAGTGACTCCTTTCTCAGGAGGCTATTGGCTAGTTTTTTTATAGAAGGGCTATAATGCAGGTGACCAGATAACCTCTAATAAGTGTGAGTTTTGAGAAGTTCAAGATCAAGGAGCATGTCATAGGGTTGTGAAGGTCTGATGAGGGGATGCTTGTGAACTACCTCTAAAACCTCTGAAATGCTGACCTAGTGCACATTATTTCTAGGAGAGACTGAACAAGCCATTGGGCTGCCTCATTCAGGATATAGTTTCCTGTGTGGCGTGAGTTAGGTAGGGGTCATGTGGCCTGCCTGTGGTGGTGATGGCACTGTTTCTGCACCATATTTAGAACTGACTAGTTTTTCTGGGGACAAGACTGCCTCTGAGGGTCATACTCATCTCTCCTGAGTTGGAAGAAAGTGGCTTTGAAAGGTGAGGCCTGAACTTCCCTTAAAGGGGTAAGAGCCTAGACCCCCTCTGGTGCTATTCAGGAGGCCCCAAAGCCTTCTATCAAAAAATATCTTCCTTGGGTGCCTGGGTGGCTCAGATGGTTAAACATCTGCCTTCGGCTCAGGTCATGATCCCAGGGTCCTGGGATCAAGTCCCGCATCGGGCTCCCTGCTCCTTGGGAGCCTGCTTCTCCCTCTGCCTCTCTCTCTCATGAATAAATAAATAAAATCTTAAAAAAAAATCTTCCTTAATGAAAACTTACTTCTATCTGGAATTAGCACCACGCTTTAAGGGTCTTCTAGGGATTACAAAATTACCACCTTGATTTTCAACTGAATAATTCTTTCGCTTGCTTTTATGGTTTACTACATAATGAATCTCTAAACAATATTTAATTTTTTTAAAAAAAGTAGGCTCCATGCCCAGTGTGGGGCTCCAACTCACAACCCTGAGATCAAGAGTTCCATGCTTGACTGACTGAGCCAGCCAGGCACCTCAACAATAGTTCAATTTAGTTAGTTTTTGAACTTTATCTAAATTGAATAATATTGTATGTGTTATGGGACTTGCTTCTTTTGTTTTGCCTGTTGATATGTGAAGTTGTGATTTAGTTATTTTTACTGCTATATAGTGAATATCCTGCAATTTATTTTTGCATATCTTACTGTGATCATCATGTGAGTTGCTCCAGTGGGGACTATTAAGAACAATGCTCCTTGAACATTCTTATACAGGACTCCTGAGCACATTATGTAGTGGTTACTCCATATACTGAGAAATGGAATTGATGGGTTATAAGGTTACATGTATGGTCAACTTTATTAGGTAATACCAAACTGTTTTCCAAGTTCATTTTACCAATTTTACACTCTAGTCAGAAGTGGGTATGAATTGCTCTTGCTCTTTATGTCTTTTTTGACTTAAAAAATTTTTGCCCCTCTGTTTTAAAACAGTATTTCATTATAGTATAATTTAAATTTTCTTGATTACTAAAGAGATCAAGCACCTCTTCATATTTTATGAGCACTTGAACTTCCTTTTCTGTGAAATTCCAGTTCATGTCTTTTCCCCATTTCCCCACTGACTGTCTTTTTCTCATTGATTCATAAATATACACAAATCCTGTGTTGGTTATATGTGCTACAAATCTTTTCTTCTAATTTGTAGCTTGCCCTTTTACTCTCTTTATTATATCTTCGGAAGAATCAAAATTCTTCATTTAAGGTAGTCAAATCTATCAGTATTTTTCATTTTGTATATTTAAGAAATCTTTTTCTATCCCATGGTCATAAAGATATTTTCCTATATTGCCTTCTAAAAGTTTTCTATAGTTCTATAGTTCTGTCTTTCACACTAAAATCTCTTTAACTTTTATAGTGGAGAATTCCAAATATAAACAAAATTAGAGAAAAGAGTATATTAAACCCCTATTTCTCTTTACTCAGCTTCAAAAATGTTCAAATCATGGCCAATCTTTTTTTTATCTATATTGTTAACCACTACACCCCTCAAAACATAGTATTTTACCCATTAATATATAAGAACTATTTTGAAAAACATAACTGTGATACTAATATACCTAAAAATATTTAAAATTTCTTAATACCATCAAATATCTATTCAGAGTCATGTTGAAATCTTTAGTCAAACTAGTATTAATTTTTGTATATAGTATAAACTAGGAATATAATTTTTCCCATATCATAACAATTGTCCCAGCACAATTTGTTGAATAATCCCTCTTTTTCCTTCCTTTCTGCAATGCTACCTCTGTCATAAACCAAGTTTTCACATATGCATGGGTTTGTTTCTGGGAATTCTGTTTGATAGTGCTATTTGTCTTAAGATACTGTCATAACTACTATTGCTTTATAAATCTTGATATCTGGTAGGGCTAGTCCTTTGATTTTGTTCTTTTTTTTTAAGATTTTATTTATTTAACAGAGAGAGACACAGCAAGAGAGGGAACACAAGCAGGGGGAGTGGGAGAGAGAGAAGCAGGCGTCCCGCTGAGCAGGGAGCCCGATGCGGGGCTCGAATCCAGGACCCTGGGATCATGACCTGAGGCGAAGACAGACACTTAACAACTGAACCACTCAGGCGCCCCTGATTTTGTTCTTCTTCAGGAATGTCTTGGCTATTCCTGGTCCTTTGCTCTTCCATATAAAAATCATAAAAACAGCTTGTCAAATTCCACCAAAAAAGACTGTTAGGATTTTTATCAAAATTGCATTAAATCTATAGATCAATCTGAGGAGAAATGTCATCTTTATATCTTTTTTTTAAGGTAAGCTCCACACCCAGTAGGAAGCCCAATGCAGGGCTTGAACTCACGACCCTAAGATCAAGACCTGAGCTGAGATCAAGAGTTGGGTGCTTAACTAAGTCATCCAGGGACCCCTACAATATCTTTTCATGTGAACAGATCTCTCCATTTATTTAGGTATTCTTCAATGTCTTTCAATAGGGTTTAAAAATTTTCCCCATAGGAATTGCACAACTTTTGTTAGATTTATTCCTAAGTATTTTTAATTTTTTGTTGCTACTGTTGTTATGTTATATAAACTCAATTTACTAATTATTGTTGCATGTAAAAAAGCAATAGAATTTTATAAACAGATTTATACCCATCAACCTCGCTAAATTCTCTTAATTCTAATAATTCACCTACAGATTCTTTTGGATTTTCTGCATAGATGAACATACATCCTCCAAAGAACACCATTTTTTCTATTCCTTTCAATCCTTATATCTTTTATTTTTTTCTTATCTTATTGTGTTGGCTATGGTCTTCAGCATGTTGAATAAGGTGAAAAATTTTTGCTAATCTTTCAACAAAGGATATACTTTCAACATTTCATAATTATATGTGGTATTAGAGAAGCTTTTTTTAGATTAAGGAGGTTCCTTTCTGTTGCTTTTTTTCCCCTCCTTTTTAAACCACAAACAGATTTTGGATTTTTCTTTTTCTTTTTTAAAGATTTTATTTATTTATTTGACAGAGAGAGAGCACAAGCAGAGGGAGTGGGAGAGGGAGAAGCAGGCTTCCCGCTGAGCAGGGAGCCCGATGTGGGGCTCGATCCCAGGACCCTGGGATCATGACCTGAGCCGAAGGCAGATGCTTAATGGCTGAGCCACCCAGGTGTCCCCAGATTTTGGATTTTTCTTCATCAATTGGTACAAATGGTTTTTATCCCTTAATCTGTTAATGTGGCAAATTAATTTATTTTCCACTGTTAAACCAACTTTGCATTCCTGGTATATAAATCCAACTTGGTGATGTAGTACAGTGGTTTTTTTTCCTGTCCTGTTTTCTGCCACTATCCTTGCTTGGTTTTGGTATCAGTTATTCTACCTTCATAAGAAGAACAGGGAAATGTCCCTCCTTTCTTTCTGTAAGATTTTATTTATTTGAGAGAGGGGGGGCAAGTGGGTGGGGATAGGGAGATGAAGAAGCAGACTTCCCGCTGAGCTGGGAGCCCTACGAGGGACTCAAATCCCAGGACCCCGGGATCATGACCTGAGCCGAAGATGGATGTTGAACTGACTGAGCCACCCAGTGCCCTGGAAATGTCCCTCCTTAAAAAAAAAAAAAAATTTTTTTAATTCTTTGAAAACTTTATGTAAGATTGTCTATTCCTTGAAAGTTTGGTAGAACTTACCATCCGGGCCTCTGAAAGAACATCATACAGAGTATGGCAAGATTTTTTAAACTATGATCCAATTTCTTCAATGGTCATAAGACAGTTCAGGTTTTCTTTCTTTCTCTCTTTCTTTCTTTTTTTTAAGATTTTATTTATTTGTCAGAGAGAGAGAGCGTGCACAAGCAGGGGGAGCAGCAGGCAGAGGGAGAAGCAGGCTCTCTGCTGGGCAAAGAGCACAATGGGGGACTTGATCCCAGGACCCTGGAATTATGACCTGAGTTTAAGGCAGATGCTTAACTGACTGAGCCACCCAGGTGTCCCTACAATTCAGGTTTTCTATTTCTACATCAATCAGTTGGAATTTATCTATTTCATATTTTCAAATTTGTTGGCCTGAAATTGTTTATATTATTCTTTTATCTATTTAATCTCTTCACCGTCTACCATATCACCTTATATCATTTATAGTATTGTTGATTTTCACCTTCTCTCGTTTACTTAATTAATTTTACCAGAGATATTTTCAAAACACCAAATTTTGGCTTTGTTGATCTTCTCTATTTATATTTACTTTCTTTTTCATTAATTTATGCTTCATTTTTATTATTTCTTTTGCTTTGAGCTTGTTCTGCTATGTTTCCCCTTAATTTCATATGTTGAATGCTTAGTTCTTTGATTTTAAGACTTTCTTCCCTTTTCTTCCTTTAAGGCTATGAATTTCCCTCTAAACAGTGCTTGGTTGCATCCCCAAAATTTAGATATATAGTAGTTTTTCTATTGTTTAGTTATAAGTATTTTCTAGTTTCTATTATAATTTCATTTTTAGCCTAGAAGTAAAGAAGTATGTTTTTAAAATCCCAATATGTGATGTTTTCCAAATTTTCCATTAATTATTGGTTTCTAACTTAATTGCTTTGTGTCCCCAGGATATGGCCTGTGTGATACAAAGCATTTAAAAATTTATAGACTTGGGGTGCCTGGCTGGCTCAGTCAGTGGAACATGCAACTCTGGATCTCAGTACTGTGGGTTTGAGCCCCACACTGGGTGTAGAGGTTACTCAAAAATTAAAAAAATCTTAAAAAAATGAAAAAATAAAAATAACGTTATTGAGATATAATTCACATAACATAAAATTCATCCTTTTGAAATGTACAATATAGTGTTTTTAGCATATTCAGAGTTGTTCAACCATCAGACAATATGTAGTCTTTTGTGACTGGCTTTTTACTTAGTATAATGTTTTCAAAGTCCATCCATGTTGTAGCATGTATCAGTACTCATTCTTTTTCATGGCTGAATAACATTCCATTTTATGGATGTACTATATTTCATTTATGCATTCACTTATTGACAGGCATTTGGGTTGTTTTCACTTTTTGGCTGCTATGAATAATGCTGCTATGAACATTTGAGTACCTGATTTTGTGTGGATGTATGTTCATTTCTTTTGGGTATACACCTAGAAGTGGAATTGTTGGATCATTGGTACTGCTATGTTTAACATTTTGAGGAACTATCAAACTTTTCCAAAATGGCTGCACCATTTTACAATCCCATCATCATCACATAAGGATTCTAATTTTCCCACAATCTTGCCAACACTTGCTACTAACTTTTTGATTGTAGACAACCTAATGGGTGTGCAATTTTACCTCATTGTGGTTTTGATTTGCATCTTTCTAATGACAGATGATGTTGAGCATCTTTTCATGTACTTTTTGTCCATTAGTATATCTTCTTTGGAGAAATGTCTTTTCAAATTCTTTGTTCATTTTATTTTTTAAAAGATTTTATTTATTTATTTATTTATTTATTTATTTATTTATTTATTTGAGAGAGAAGGGGAGAGAGGGAGCACACAAGTGGGGGGAGGGAGAGGGACAAACAGACTGTGCTGGGCTTGGAACCTGACACAGGGCTTGATCTCATGATCCGAAGATCATGACCTGAGCCAAAATCAAGAGTTGAGTGCTTAACTGACTGAGGCACCCAGGCGCCCCAATCCTTTGTTCATTTTAAAATAGGGTTATTTGTCTTTCTGTTGTTGAGTTATAAGAGTTCTTTATATATTCTGGATAAAAAAATCTTTTATCAGGTAAATGATTTGTAAATATTTTTTCCCATTGTGTGGGTTATCTTTTCACTTTCTTTATGGTGTTTTTTGAAGCACAAGATTTTTAAATTTTGATGAAGCCCAATTTATCTATGTTTTCTTTTCATTTGTACTTTTGGTGTCATATCTAAGAAACCATTGTCTAACCTAATGTCATGAAGATTCCTATGTTTTCCTATTATTTCTATGTTTTCTTTTTTAAAAGATTTTATTTATTTATTAGAGAGAGAGAGTGAGAGAGAGCACAAGTGGGGGCGGGGAGGGAGGGAGAAGCAGACTCCCTGCTGAGCTGGCACCCCCAACATGGGGCTCAATCCCAGGACCCTGGGATCATGACCTGGGCTGAAGGCAGATGCTTAACTGAGTGAGCCACTCAGGTGCCTTTTATTTCTATGTTTTCTTTTAAGAGTTTTATAATTTTAGGTCTTATATTTTGATTTATGATCCATTGTGAGTTAACTTTTGTATGTGGTGTGCGGTAAGGATCTGACTTCAATATTTTGCCTATGGTTTTCTAGTTGTCCTGGCAGTATTTGTTGAAGACTGTTCTTTCTCCCATTGAATGGTGTTAACATGCTTGCCAAAAATCAACTGATCAGGGATTAATTTATTTCTAAACACTTAATTCTATTCCACTAATCTATATGTTTTTCCTTATGCCAATACTATAATTTTTAATTTTTGTGTCAACTTGACTAGACCATGGGGTGGCCAGATATTTGGTTGTTATTTCTAGGTATGTGACTGTGAGAGCATTTCAGGCTATGCATGGGCTCAGCAACATGGATTTCCACTCACCAAGACCAACCTGCCTATGGCCACCACTGTCTCTCCAATCTGCCAGCAGCAGAGACTAACAATGAATCCCAAATATGGCACCATTCCCTGAGATGATCAACCAGCTACCTGGTGGTAGGTTGATTACATTAAACCACCTCCATCATGGAAGGGACAGCATTTTGTTCTTACTGGAATAGACAATCTCGATATGGATTTCTTTTCCCAGCATTTTACTCTTTTTGATGCTATTTTACTTGGAATTATTTTATAAATTTTATTTTCATGTTGCTAACTGCTTATGTATAAAAATATAATTGATTTTGTATTTTAATCTAGTATCCTATAATCTTCTGAACTTGCTTATTAGTTCTAATAGTTTTTTTTGTGGAGTCCTAGGATTTATTACGTACAAAATGATGTCATGGAGGAATAAATCATGTCAATGGAAATAATTTTACTTTTTTTCTCTCAAATCTGGACATTTTATTCTTTTCCTTGCCTAATTGCCCTGACTAGAACCTCCAGTACTATGTTCAATAGAAGCGGTTATGGAATGGACTTAAAAAAAAATCAATTCAAAACAATTTCTTTTTCTTTTTAAAGATTTTATTTTATTTATTTGAGAGAGAGAGAGCACAAGGGAGGGTAGGGTCAGAGGGAGAAGCAGACTCCCCGCTGAGCAGTGAGCCCCATGTGGGACTCGATCCCAGGACTCCAGGATCATGACTTGAGCCGAAGGCAGTCGCTTAACCAACTGAGCCACCCAGGCGCCCACAATTTCTGACTCTTACCTCTCTTAACTCTCCTGGTCCATACCTTAGAAAGGAGGATTGGTTTTGGAATGTGACTTCCTTTAGAAAGGAATCATCTCCTCTTAGCTGCTTACTGGTTAATGATCAGGGTGAATGGGGTGAAGAGTTTATAGACCTATTCTTGAAATTCAGGAGTTCTGCCTGGGCATTCCTAGGCATAATGTGCCTTTCCTTCTGCCAACAGCAGCTTCAAGTCAGCCTGGTTGTTATACCCTCTTGGGGATAGCCCAGCCCAAAGATGTCTGGGGTATTCAAACACAATACTGGTTAAGCCATCTAGATTTTCTAGTCAGACTGACATAGTCCTAAATCATAAGAACAATGACTACTTGGTCCAGTATGCTACTCATTAAATCTTCCTGCAGTTGCCTGAGCAGGCTAAGGTGGGGACATAATGTGTCTCCATTGATTTTTTTTTTTTTTTCAAAATGACCTGTCTCACATTTGACTGTTTGAAATGAAAAGTTGTGTGTGAGTAGGAAGAACTGGAAAATGGTGAAAAGGGATAGGACGTACTGATTTTGTGGCTATGGAAGGAGAGTAACAACCCTGGCATCTGGAGAAGGAACATCTTAAGCCCTAGGAAATGTGGGGGGCAATTAATGTTCTGCACTATGATTTAGCACTGCAACCTGGCAAAACAATCATATGATTTTTGTGAGGCAGACTGCTTTATGCTGGCAATCTCACCTCCTTCTGGACTTGTCTTTCCTTTTCATGTGCTATGAAAACAAAAAAAACTCATGTGGACATGGTCTAACACTGTGTCTTTTGTGCCTGATGCTATCAATATCAGCTCCCATTTTTGCTTTTGTTTCCCTTGGCTTTGGAGACATGTCTTTTTTTTTTTTAAATTTTATTTATTTATTCATGAGAGACAGAGAGAGAGAAGCAGGCGCCCAAGGAGCAGGGAGCCCGATGTGGGACTCGATCCCAGGACCCTGGGATCGTGACCTGAGCCAAAGGCAGACGCTTAAACCATCTGAGCCACCCAGGCACCTGGAGATGTGTCTTGAAAGAAGTTGCTGTGACCGATGTTGAAGAGATTACTGCCTATGTTCTCCTCTAGGATTTTGGTGGATTCCTGTCTCACATTGAGGTCTTTCATCCATTTTGAGTTTATCTTTGTGTATGGTGTAAGAGAATGGTCCAGTTTCGTTCTTCTGTATATAGCTGTCCAATTTTCCCAGCACCACTTATTGAAGAGACTATATTTTTTCCATTGGGTATTTTTCCTGATTTGTCAAAGATTAGTTGACTATAGAGTTGCGGGTCTATTTCTGGAGTCTCTATTCTGTTCCATTGGTCTATGTGTCTGTTTTTGTGCCAACACCATGCTGTCTTGGTGATCACAGCTTTGTAATATAGCTTGAAATCAGGCAACGTGATGCCCCCAGTTTTGTTTTTCTTTTTCAACATTCCCTTGGTGATTCAGGATCTTTTCTGGTTCCATACAAATTTTAGGATTTTTTTTGTTCCAGCTCCTTGAAAAATGCCAGTGTTATTTTAATAGGGATTGCATGAAAGTGTAGATTCTTCTGGGCAGCATAGACATTTTAACAATATTTATTCTTCCAATCCATGGGCATGGAATGTTTTTCCATCTTTTTGTGTCTTCCTCAATTTCTTTCATAAGTGTTCTGTAGTTCTAGAGTATAGATCCTTTACTTCTTTAGTTAGGTTTATTTCTAGGTATCTTACAGTTTTTGGTGCTATTGTAAATGGAACTGATTCTTTAATTTCTCTTTCTACAGTTAAATTATTAGTGTATAGAAAAGCAACTGATTTCTGTGCATTGATTTCGTATCCTGCCGCATTGCTAAATTGCTGTATGAGTTCTAGTAATTAGGGGGTGGAGTCTTTCGGGTTTTCCACATGAAGTATCATGTCATCAGTGAAGAGGGAGAGAGTTTGACTTTTTGCCAATCTGAATGCCTTTTTTTCTTTTTGTTGTCTGCTGATGCTAGAATTTCTAGTATTATGTTGAACAATAGTGGTGAGAGTGGGCATCCCTGTTGTGTTCCTGGCCTTAAGGGAAAAGCTCTCAGCTTTTCCCCATTGAGAATGATATTTGCTGTGGGCTTTTCATAGATCGTTTTTATGATATTGAGGAATGTTCCCTCTATCCCTACACTCTGAAGAGTTTTAATCAGGAAAGGATGTTGGATTTGTCAAATGCTTTTTCTGCATCAATTGAGAGGATCATATGGTTCTTGTTTGGGACTTCATCAAGATAAAAAACTTCTGCACAACAAAGGAAACAGTCAACAAAACTAAGAGGCAACCCACGGAATGGGAGAAGATATTTGCAAATGACATTACAGATAAAGGGCTGGTATCCAAGATCTATAAAGAACTTCTCAAATTCAACACTCCAAAAACAAAATAATCCAGTCAAAAAATGGGCAAAAGACATAAATAGACATTTCTCTAAAGAAATACAAATGGCTAACAGACACATGAAAAAATGTTCAACATCACTAGCCATCAGGGAAAGAGAAATCAAAACCACAATGAGATACCACCTTACACCAGCTAGAATGGCAAAAATTAACAAAACAGGAAACGACAAACGTTGGCGAGGGTGTGGAGAAAGGGGAACCCTCTTATGCTGTTGGTGGGAATGCAAGCTGGTATAGCCACTCTGGAAAACAGTATGGAGGTTCCTCAAGATGTTAAAAATAGAGCTACCCTACAACCCAGCAATTGCGCTACTAGGTATTTACCCCAAAGACACAGATGTAGTGAAAAGAAGGGGCACATACACCACAATGTTCATAGCAGCAACGTCCACAATAGCGAAACTGTGGAAGGAGCCAAGATGCCCTTCAACGGATGAATGGATAAAGAAGATGTGGTCCATATATACAAGGGAATATTACTCAGCCATCAGAAAGGATGAATACTCACCATTTGCATTGACATGGATGAAACTGGAGGGGATTATGCCAAGTGAAATAAGTCAAGCAGAGAAAGACAATTATATGATTTCACTCATATGTGGAACATAAGGAATAGCACAGAGGACCATAGTGGAAGGGAGGGAAAACTGAAGGGGGAGAAATCAGAGAGGGAGACGAACCATGAGAGACTATAGACTCTGGAAAACAAACGGAGGGTTTCAGAGGGGAGGGGGTTCGGGGGATGGGATAGCCGGGTGATGGGTATTGAGGAGGGCATGTGTTGTGATGAGCACTGGGTGTTATACACAACTAACGAATCATTGAACACTACATCAAAAACTAATGATGTACTAAACGCTGGCTAACTGAACATAATAAAAAAATAAAAATAAAATTATATAATTCAAATACTTTTATTTTTCTTAAAGATTTTTATTTATTTATTTAACACAGAGAGAGAGAGAGCACAAGTGGGCAGAGCAGCAGGCAGAGGGAGAGGGAGGCTCTCCGCCGAGCAGGGAGCCCGATGTGGGGCTCGATCCCAGGACCCTGGGACCATGACCCAAGCCAAAGGCAGACGCCCAACCGACTGAGCCACCCAGGAGCCCCTAATTCAAATACTTTAAAAAAACAAAAAATTAGCTCCCAAAGATGGATACCCCATTCCCCGCTGCATATTTGTGAAACACAGACTGGCATAACCATGCTTCAATCTGACTGGTACAAAATCATATGCCTCTTCGGATGTCTGAGTGGCCTTGGTTGTGCTATGAATGGTGACTGAGGCTAGCCCTAGACCACATTCTGGCTGTCTGAAATACAACCTGTTGATCCTCTCTGAGACTTATTCATAGTTGGCTGAGTCTGGAATCCCGGGGGACATAGCTGAGGTTAATGCTGTAGATTGGCCTCATCCTGCTGCTTAACAGTAGCCTATGCTATAGGAGATAAACTGAATGGATCTGGTTACAGCCCCTATCAGTCAAATTAATCAAAGTGGTCAAGAGAGTGGCTTACTCATGTGAAAATCCATCAGAAGCCAAGATGATGTAGAACGGAGGGTGGATGTTGTTGGGAGATACTCTGCCATGGGTCTCCTATGCTCCTCCTCATCTTTTAAAGTATTCCAAGAGTGCAAGGTATTCTTTACCTTTACCCAGCTCTATATCCAGACTATAGCTCAGGACTGTCTTTGTAGCAAGCAACCATCAAGTATGAGGTGATCCCTCCATAGGACAAAAAACAGGCTTGCTTACAGTGGATTGCCAAAGCTCACAGATACAGAGAACAGATGGGCGGTTGCCAGAGGGCACAGTGGGAGAAGGAAGTCAAAAGATACAAACTTCCAGTTATAAAATAAATAAGTCAGGAGATGTAATGTACAGCATGGCAACTAGAATTAATAATACTATATTGCTGGGGTACCTGGGTGGCTCAGTCGGTTAAGCGTTTGCCTTTGGCTGCTCAGGGCCTGATCCTAGGGTTCTGGGATCGAGCCCTGCATTGGGCTCCCCGCGCAGGGGGCCTGCTCTCTCTCCCTGCTTGTGCTCTCTCTGTCAAAAAAATTAATAAATAAATCTAAAAATAATACTATATTGCATATCTGAAAGTTGCTAAGAGAGTAAATCTTAAAAGTTTTCATCACAAGAAAAAAAATTCTGTTACTAGGTAGTGATGAATGTTAACTAGACTTATTGTGGTGATCATTTTGCAATATATACAAAGACCAAATCACTATGTCATACACCTGAAATTAATATAATGCTGTATATCAACCATACCTCAATAAAATTACATGATATATAAATAAAATAAACTGTAGATGTTGCAATAAAACAGAACAGTGGGTTCCCCAAGCTCAGTGTTTCTCTTATATAAAACATTTCACCATGCTTGCAGACATCTACTTGGGTCTCTGTGTTGTCCCTGGTGAACTTGGGAGCAAGGGGAATGGATGCAAAAAATTGAAGCTGATGCTGCTTGCTGTATGGTGAGTAATAAAATACTTTGTCTCATCCAGTACATTTTTCATTTCTATAAATTTGATTTGGGTCATTTTTATATCTTCCATGTCTCCATTTAACATGGTCAATCCTTACTTTAGCTTCTTTACATAAGGATACAGTAAAAATAACTATTTTAATGTCCTTGCTACTAATTCTATCATATGTATCATTTCTGGGTTGGTTTCTATTGATTGATTTTTATCCTAATTATAGGTCATAGTCTCTGCTTCTTTAAATGTGTGGTAATTTTTTTTGGATGACCAGACATTGTGAACCAACTATCATCATCTTGTTGGGTGATGTATATTTTTATATTCTTGTATTATTCTTGAGTTTTGTTCTGGAATGTAGTTAAGTTACTTGGAAACAGTCTTATTCTTTAAGGTCTTGATTCTAAGCCTTCTCAGACTGGACTAGAGCAGGCTTTAGTCTAGGACTTATATTTCCCCAATGTTCAGGCAAAACCCTTCTGAATACCCTTCCTGATGCTCTGTGAATTATGTGGGTTTCCCCCGCTGAATGGTGGGAATAGGTACTAGTCCCAACCCTGTGTGATCATTGGTATTTTTTTTTTCCTGCTAAACCTTTAAGTGGTTCTTTCCCCACCTTCAGGTACTTTCTTCATTCCTCTCTGATTCTCTGCCCTGTAAACTGTATATGCTGTGGCATCTAAAGACTTGCAGCATAATCTCAACTCAGAGAAATTGCCAGTTTGCCTGGATTTCACCTCACTGAACCATGGGCTGGAAACTACACTCATTATAATTATAAGCTTTGCTTATTTTCCATCTTTCAATGATCACTGGCTTTTATAACCTGGTGTCCACTGAAACCACTGTTTCATCTATTTTGTTCCATTTTTTAGTTGTTTCAGGGGCAGGGCAAATTCAGTACCGTTATTCCATCTTGGTTGGTTGTGTTCATTCTATTTCATGTAACAAGGTTAAGGTCCTGAATAGAAGTATGCTGTGTTCTTAACCACCTGTTAAGAGTCAGGTATATACTATCCTAAACTCTTATCAGCAGTGTAGTTGATGAATTTACGGTATTCTACCTTTTAGGGGAAGTAATTGAGTGTCAAAAACATGACTTTGGAGTTGGTCAGACAACTTGCGTTTAAATTCTCTATCATTAGCTAGCTATATAACCATGGACAGGTTCCTTGAGCTTCAGTTTTCTCATCTGGAAAATGAGAATAATACCTATTTATTAGAGTTGTTGAATTAACTAATATAAAATGTGTATCCTAATGGCTGGTACATAGTAAAATCTCAATAAATGGTAGCTGTTATTACCAAAGGCACTTGTCTTACTAGTACCATCATTTTCTGCATAGGTATTCAAATTTGATAAACTATAAGCCAAGTGAGGACACTGCTCCCTTATTGCAAAGCTGTCACTTGTCTTAAAATTAAATTTTGTGGCTTTCTTGGATGCCGCTGTCTTGCAGACAATTTATGATGTTGTTTTTTAATTATGCTTCTTGATGATACCAAATTTATATTCATAATGGTCCAAGAAAATTTACTAATCAATATAAATTATGTACATAATACACATGTAGACTGATTTTGCTAATATGGTCAGTTGATATATGAGACACATGTTCTAAAACAGCTGTAGCTCTATTGTCATGGTTCCTAAGTACATATTAAAAAATCAATGGTGTTTGTATAAGCCAACAATAACTTAAAAACAATAATGGCAAAATAAAAATATTTCATTCACAGCAGAAAGAATTACAAAAATAAAATAAGTAGGAATACCTTTAAGCAACTATGAGGATATATATGGAAAAAGCTATAATCCCTACTGAGAGACACAGGAAAAACTTGAATAAGTGGAAAGACAAGCTATTTTCTTGATGGTAAGAATTATTACAGTAAGCAAAAACTGACAAGTTTAACATAATCTCTGCCTAAACCCCAATAAAATTTTTATTTTTTAAATTGCCTCTGAGGTTCATTTGAGAAAACTCAAATCCAAAGATTGTCAGCCCATTGTGGTTGTGCAATTTCAGCTGGGATTAAGCCAGTGTGGGAGCCACGGATGTTACTCTACCACTCTTTTACATCATTTCATCAGAGGCATCTCAGAAGTCCTAGGAGGACAATCCCAGGAGTCCTCTTTGGTTGTCTTGATTTTCTCAAGCAAGTACATTCTGTTAGACCCCTGAATCTGGAAACCTTTTCCTTTTTTACTCCAGTCTCCAGAGTCACTGAAGAAAATGTACACATGTTTCTGATTCATTACTATGTTATGATGATCATTCTTAAAAACCCTTTTGACGTCTCTAAGCCTTTAGAGCCACTCAGTAGGGCTGTCTATTAGTCAGTCTCCTGGAACATGAGTAGCTCCTTCTATTTCATGGCCAGTGGAGCAGAATGGCTGTGATCAGGAAGAATAGTCCTGAAGCTGGATGTGGTGAAGTCACATGAATCTTGAGAAGGCATACACGCAAACACCAGCCCAATCCTGAGGAGGCAGTGTATCTCTCCCTAAATGTTTCTCACATGTTTCTCCTGAGCATCTTTTGCATTAGTATCACCTGAGGAGCTTGTTAAAGATCCCTGGGCCCCACTATAGATTTACAAGTCAGGATCTCGGGATCTAGGTCCTTAAAACACGTTTTTCACAGGCGCCTGGGTGGCTCAGTTGGTTAAGTGACTGCCTTTGGCTCAGGTCATGATCCTGGAGTCCTGGGATCGAGTCCCATACCGGGTTCCCTGCTCAGCAGGGAGTCTGCTTCTCCCTCTGACCCTCCCCCCTCTCATGTGCTCTCTCTCTCAAATAAATAAATAAAATTTAAAAAAAAACATGTTTTTCACAAGTTTCTCTGCATGCTAAGCATTCTAAAATGCCCCCTACTCTGGGTCTAGTTTTGGAGTTGCTCAATCTGATAAATACTGCCCTCTAAACAATGGTCCTCAGAGTTCTTACCATTTTATTTTTATTTATTAATTAATTTATTTTTTAAATTGTAGCATTATTTTATTTCTCTTTTTTTTTTAAGATTTTATTTATTTATTTGACAGAGAGAGAGAGACACAGCGAGAGAGGGAACATAAGCAGGGGGAGTGAGAGAGGGAGAAGCAGGCTTCCCGTGGAGCAGGGAGCCCGATGCCAGCTCCATCCCAGGACCCTGAGGTCATGACCCGAGCTGAAGGCAGATGCTTAACGACTGAGCCACCCAGGCGCCCCTCTTACCAGTTTTTAAAAAGGTAGTCACAGGTCCTGAACCCTAAACCTCCAGAAAGACTCTTAAGGCCTGGACTACTATAAGCTGCAGATCACCGCAGTTATAGCCTCATCCTGTCTGCAGCCTGCTTTTCATTTCCCTCCCTTTCTGTAGCCACCATTCCCAACCCCACTTCTTTTCAGTTTCATAAGCTGTAACTGGACATTTTCTTTCTTTCTATCTTTCTTTCTTTCTTCCTTTCTCTTTCTTTCTTTCTTCCTTCCTTCCTTTCAAGATTTTATTTATTTTTGACAGAGAGAGAGAGAGTGTACAAGCAGGGGAAGCAGCAGGCAGAGGCAGATGGAGAAGCAGGTTTCCCGCTGAGCAGGGAGCCCGATGTGGGGTTCGATCCCAGGACTCTGGGATCATGACCTGAGCCGAAGGCAGACGCTTAACCGTCTGAGCCACCCGGGCGCCCCTGTAACTGGACATTTCTAAGGTAAAAACAGATATCCTAGAGGTAAACATTCTCTATATCCACAAACTCTGTCCATTCTTTGTTTAAAATGTTCCCTACTCCTTTCTTTCTAGTCCTGCTGCCATACTCTAGAGACCCTTATCACCATAATTAGACTCAGACACAGCCTTTTGTTAGTCTGTATGACATCAGTCTTCCTTCTCTCAAATCTTTCCCACCTGCCCACCTGCTCAAAAGCCTAAAAGGACTCTTGATATTAACCATATCAAGTCTAAACTCCTGTTTGTTTTCCAGGCCCTTTACAATGTATCCTTTTTTTTTTTTTTTTTAAGATTTCATCCATTCATTTGACATAGATAGAGAGAAGGAGAGCACAAGCAGGTGGAGTGGCAGGCAGAGGGAGAGGGAGAAGCAGGCTCCCCGCCGAGGAAGGAGCCCGACATGGGGCTTGATCCCAGGACCCTGGGACCATGACCTGAGCCGAAGGCAGACGCTTAACTATCTGAGCCACCCAGGCACCCCACAATGTATCCCATTTTGCTTTATTTCCCATTATTGCATACATGCTTTCCATTTACTGCCCATACACATGGCCTGCTCATTTCAACCCATGGGACAGATTTATCTCAGTGTTCCCAAAGCATGGTATGAGGAGTCAGAATAGGGGTCCAGTAAATGTGAGCCAGCAGTTGGCATCTGTCTCCCTTTTGATGCCCTCCCTTTTTATATTTAATCCCACAAATCATTCAAGTATCATATTCTGCTTACAGACTTCCTGAGTTTCTCTAGCTCTTATGGCCTCCATATTTATTAGGTAGAGAACAAACAAAAACAGAAAACAAAAAGAGGATAAAAGGGAGGGAGGGAGGGAGGGAGGAAGAGAGGAATGAAGGGAGGAAAGGGGGGAAGAAAAGTTCCCCACAACAGAGAATTGGCTTTAGGAGTTACAAAAGCAAAGGGAAGAGAAGGAAAGGCTAGTAGTCTGATAACTTCCACTTTGAAGCTATTCAGGAAACTGTTCGGTTAGGAATATTCATTGGCTTTCTATAGTGCCATATCATCAGTATCATTCTGTTCAGAACACATATACTATCAGTGTTCCTTGCTAAGTGTTTCAGATGCATTCATTCTGCTTCCCCCATGTTGGTTCAGGATTCATTTCTTCCTGCTTCCCTGATGGCCCATATTAAGCTAAATGCCCCCTTCTCCATGCTCCCATGAGAAGCTGGGTTTCCTTTTAACTCAATATCTTACACTGAAAGTGTTTGTTTTTGAGTCTGACTCACCCTTAGAATATGAATTTCATGAGACAAGGTCCAGGCTTACTTGTCTTTGTATTATCTCTATAGACTGTGTACATGTACATGCTACAGAAATGGCCTCTGAAGTAACTAGGTTGTAAGCTTTGGAGGGTGGGAAACAAGGGTTTTACACCTCTTGTTTTTATATTATGAATAACAAGCTCAGTGTTTAGGTGTTAAGAAAAACTTGTTAATGTTAACATCTCTGTGCTTTGCCCCTCTCACCACCCACTCAAAACCTTACCCTTGCCCATCAAACCCTAGTTACTAAGCATTTAGTAAATGCTCAACAGACTCTTAACAGGTTAATACTGATGGCCACTGTGAGAGAAAAACAATAAACAAATTCTTTAATTATACTTCTGTTTAGAAATTCATGCATAGTCTGATTGTCAATAAGAACTTCTGCCATATTTTCATACTTTCAGAGAATAGGCTTTAGAGTCAGGCAGAATTAGATTTGCCTGGCTCCAAAGCTTATTAGACTCATGGCTCTGCAAATGCACTAGCTATTTGACCTTTGGTAGGGCCTTTTAGAGCCTTAAATTAAAAATGGGAATGACAGGGCACCTGGGTGGTTTAGTGGTTAAGTTACTGCCTTTGGCTCAGGTCACGATCCCGGACTTCCGGGATCGAGTTCCCCCCTTGGGCTCCCTGCTCAGTGGGGAGTCTGCTTCTCCCTCTGACCCTCTCCCTTCTCATGCTCTCTCTCACTCTCTCTCTCTCTCAAATAAATAAATAAAATCTTTAAAAAAATGGAAATGACGGGGGCACCTGGGTGGTTCAGTCGGTTAAGCGTCTGCCTTTGGCTCAGGTCATGATCTCAGGGTCATGGGATCAAGCCCTGCTTCTGACTCCCGGCTCGGGGAGTCTGCTTCTCCCTCTGCCCCTCTCCCCCACTCATTCTTTCTCTCAAATAAATAAAATCTTTAAAAAATAAATTAAAAAATGGAAATAACAGTACATATTCTGTAGGATCATTATGAGGACTGAATGTGATAATATATATAAGGTGTCTTAGCACCATACTTGGCACATAATAAGCATCAACCAAAGTTAGCTATTGCTTCTTGATCCTGTCCTTCCTCAAGAGGGTCACTTGGGTCACACAGTATCTACTGGATTACAAGATATTATCTGGTCTAGCCTATGGTTAGGTTTCCTGTTCTCACACTACCTGTTCCACAAGGGCTATTAGTCTATATCTCTATACATTTGAGTGTGTAATATGTATTACTGGGGACTATGTGTATGGACATCCAAATGGCTGTGTGTGTATGTCTGTGTGCAAGAGCCATTGGCTTCCAGCTATCCTCGCATTTGATTTGAGAAACTTCAGAGGCTTTAATTAAAATCACTAAATAGGGCACATTCTCCTTTCCTCTTGCTGCTTTCACCTCCACCTACCTGATTTCCCTTGTTAAATGAAAATACAGTGAGAAGTTGCTGGATTAAGCTATAGCAAGCAGATTCCACTATGAACATGTAAAAGCAAATAGGGAGTACTCCCCAGTGTTATCAAGCTATAAAACCCAGATACTACAATAGCTCACAATGGAAAAATGATGAATGGGTGATGTCACTTTGCTTCAGTGGGGCTTAATGAAGGTAATGAGCAAAGGGATATTATCTCCAACTTCCCATTTTCTGGGGAGAGTAGGTGAGTGGAAAATTTAAAAGGCACACCAAGTAGCCTTGGTGAGTAGCTCCAAATATCAATTCAGTTCATGGCATCTCTCATTCTGGTCTGAGGGCCTATGGAATATTTCCCCTCCTAATAATGCTGAAGCCAAACCTCCATGCTAGCAATTTTCACCCTTCTAGGTAATTGCCAATTATCTCCAGAATCATTAGGAAAGCCTGAAAATATTTTCCAAAACAAAGTTGATTTTAATTAACTTATATATATTTTAAATGTGTTATCAGAGAGTTCTACTTCTAGCAAAGGCTGACTAGTTAGGTTGCTACACACAATCTTGCTGAGAACAATTAGGAAAGTTGAACAAATTATTATTTTTTAAACACCAATTTGAAGGCATAGAAGAGCTAACAAAGCAATGATAACTTGCTGGTCCAAGATCTGGAAGAAAAGAGAAGCCAAAAAAGGTGAGCTAATATTTGGGGAAACCTTACCCTGAAGATAATCGCTGACTCCAAAAACAAAAACAGCACTGAGAAGGTGGAAAGAGCTTTTAACAATTTCCCTGTCAGGAATGGCAACGCAAAAATTACTGTAAAGAGCATGAAAAGGCAGAAGGGCCCTGGTAAACACCCCAGGCTTACATGGGACCATGAAGGACCTTACCCTAGGGATAAAGATGAACTGGAAGTAGACCAGTCCTCATAAGGACTGAAGCTCAGCTTTGAATTTTTCAGACATTTATTGGATGAAGTTATTCAGGCCCTAGCCCATCTGTTTGACAGAAATAAAAGTAAATCCTCTCTAGAGGGTTATAACATCATATGGAACCCCAAATCATCTCTGGAGTTCAGCAAGCATTTTCAAATTAATTGACAATGTGATTCTAACATTTATATGGAAATGTAAAGGACCTAGGACTTAGAATAACCAAAATGGTATTGAAAAAAGGGAAGAACAAAGTTAGAGTACTTATATTCTTGAGTTCAGAATTTATCATAAAGCTACAGCAGGCTTACAACAGAAGTAGATAGAAATAGTTTAATAAACAGAGTCAAGTCTAGAAATAGACCTAGACATATACAGTCAATTGATTACCAACCAAGACACCAACTCAATTCAATTGGGAAAGGTAAGTCTATTTAACAAATTGTGCTGAAACAACAGGATATCTCTATGGAAAGAACTCTGATCCCTACTGCACCCCATACACAAAAATAATTCAAGATGGATCACAAACCTAAATGTAAAAGCCTAGAACCATAAAGCTTCTAGAAGAATATCCTTGCAACCATGGAATAGGCAAAGGTTTCTTAGGCATAACGTAAAATGTACTAACCATAAAAGTAAAAAGTAAAATATTGGACTTTAAGAAAATTAAATTTTTGTTCATCAAAAGACACCATTTTTTAAAATTTTTTTATTGTTATGTTGATCACCATATATTACATAATTTGTTTTGGTGTACTGTTCCATGATTCATTGTTTGTTCATAACACCCAGTGCTCCATGCAGAATGTGCCCTCCTCAATACCCATCACCAGACTAACCCATCCCCCCAGCCCCTCCCCTCTAGAACCCTCAGTTTGTTTTTCTGAGTCCATCATCTCTCCTGGTTCGTCTCCCCCTCTGACTTACTCCCCTTCATTCTTCCCCTCCTGCTATCTTCTTCTTTTTCTTTTTTCTTAAAATATGTTGCATTATTTGTTTCAGAAGTACAGATCTGTGATTCAACAGTCTTACACAATTCACAGCGCTCACCGTAGCACATAAAAAGACACCATTTTGAAAGTGACTAAGCAGGCAACCAACTAAGAAAAAAATATTCCAATACATATACATGGCAAAAGATTTGTATTCACAAAATATGAAGAACTCCCACAGAGAATTCCAGGAAGATGATCAAGTAAGAAGCACAGAGAATCTGCCTCTCCACCTAGACAAAAACTGAATTGACAGAATCTGTCTAAGTAACTACGTAGGGATTCTAAACTCTACTGAAGGCTTATGACCTCCAGGGGAAAGCTCGCACAGTAAGTTGTGCTTAATTTTGGCTCTTAGCACAGTAGTAGTTACCTGTGGCAGACAGCAGTGCACATGTGCCTGGAGGAGCTTGCACATAGTTTGCTGAACCAGGGTGGGCAAAAAAGAAGCCTGTCCTCCAAATATCAGCATCTGTGCTCTGATTGCTGATTCCTGCTTCTGGTCACAGAGGTACAGACAAAAAGGTGGGTGGTCAATGTTGTTGCACTTCCCCACGTTGTTGCAACCCCCTAGCTCTATAGTCAAAGTGACTTTCGGTAGATTTAAAGGGCCAGCACCCATTCCCCCTTTCAATTCTCTCTTTTTCCCTTTTTGGAAGTCAGACATTATGGAAGTCATACTAGGACATTCAAAAACAACCACATATACAACCACATATGCAAATTAAAAAGTGACCATAGAAAGGCTTAGGAAAGACCTAAGAAGACCTTAAGTTTATGCCTCAGGCTGATCCTAGGCAAAAAAACAGCCTACCACAATCAATAGAACAAAATAAAAAATAACAAAAACAACAAACCTTGGAAAAGGAAGAGAATGTGAATTCCAGAGATAGCAGATTATTAGATTCAAATGTCCAGTTTCAAAAAAAAAAAAAAATCACAAAGCATATAAAGAAATAAGAAAATATGGCCATTCAAAGGAAAAAAAATAAATCAACAGAAACTGTCCCTGAAAAAAACCTGATGTCAGATATACCAGCCAACTTTAAAACAACCATCTTCGGCGCCTGGATGGTTCAATTGGTTAAGCAACTGCCTTTGGCTCAGGTCATGGTCCCAGGGTCCTGGGATCAAGTCCCACATCAGGCTCCCCCTGCTCTGTGGGAAACCTGCTTCTTCCTCTCCCTCTGCCTGCCACTTCCCCAGCTTGTGAGCTCTCTCTCTCTGTCAAATAAAAATAATTAATTAATTAATTAATTAATTAAAAAAAATAAAACAACCATCTTAAAGATGCTTGAAGAACTAAAGGAAGATGTGGAGAAAGTCAGGAAAACAATGTGTGAACAAAATGGCAATGTCCACAAAGAGTTGGAAGACGTAAGAAGAAATCAAAAAGAAATTCTGGAGCTGAAAAGTACAATAATAGTAAAGAAAAATTCACTAGAGGAATTCAAAGGCAGAAGAAAGAATCAGTGAACTTGAAGATAAGACAGTGGAAATTATCTTATCTGAGGAACAGAAAGAAAAATGATGGAAGAAAAGTGAGCAGAACCTAAGGGACCTGTGGGACACCACAGAGTTGACCACATATGCATTTTAAGAGAAGGGGGAAGAGAAAGAGAGAGGGGTTGGGTTGGAGAGGGAATTGGGTAGGGGGAATATTTGAAGAAATAATGGCTGGAAACTTCCCAAATTTGATAAAGGGGATGAATATAAATGAGGAGTTCAACAAATACAATGAATTAAGATGAACTCAGAAACCCACACCAAAACACATTTATTATAATCCCTTTCAAAAGACAAAGACAAAGGCAGAATCTTGAAATTAGCAAGAGAGAAGCTACTCATTATATACAGGGATCCTCAATAAGATAATTAGCGTCTTTCTCATCACAAACTTTAAAGGCCAGAGGCAGTGGGCAGATATATTCGAAGTACTAAAAGAAAAAAACCTGTCAACTGAGAATCCTATTTTCAGTGAAATCATCCTTCAAAAGTGAGGTAGAAATAAATTCCCAGATAGACAGACCTAATTCCTAGATAGATAAAAGCTGAGGAAGTTTGTTACTACTAGACCTTACCCTGCCAGAAAGGCTTAAGAGAGGCCTGCAAGGTGAAAAGAAAAGACACTAGACAGTACCTTGAAGATTTATGAAGAAATAAAGATTTCAGTAAGAGTTAATGCATGGGTGTTATAAAAGCTAGTATTATTGTAACAATGGTTTGTAATTCTAATTTTGTCTTCTAGATAATTTTTTAAAAATTTTTTATTGTTATGTTAATCACCACACATCATTAGTTTTTGATGTAGTGTTCCATGATTCATTGTTTGTGCATAACACCCAGTGCTCCATGCAGAACGTGCCCTCTTTAATACCCATCACCGGGCTAACCCATCCCCCCAGCCCCTCCCCTCTAGAACCCTCAGTTTGTTTTTCAGAGTCCATCGTCTCTCATGGTTCTCTTCTAGATGATTTAAGAGACATTTGAAATAATTATTAGTCTAAAAGCTGGTATTACTATAACTTTGGGTTATAATTCTACATTTTGTTTATAACATAACTTAAGAGACTAATGAATTTAAAAGAATTAATAGTTTATGTTTTGGGGCACACAATGAATAAAGACATAATTTGTGGGGTGCCAGGGTGGCTCAGTTGATTAAGCATCTGACTCTTGATCTTAGTTCAGGTCTTGATCTCATGGTCATGAGTTCAAGCCCTATGTTGGGCTCCACACTGGGTGTGGAGTCTACTTAAAAAAAGACAGAATTTTGTGACATCAACAACCAAAAGGGGTAGGGATGGAGCTGTAAAGGAGCAGAGTTTTTGTATGTTATTGAAATTAAGCTGGTACAAGTTCAAATTAGAGTGTTATAACTTTAGGATGTGAAATGTAATCTCCATGGTAACCACAAAGAAAACAGTTATAAAACATACCCAAAAGGAATGAGAAAGAAATTTAAACATTTCACTACAAAAAATTAACTAAATACAAAAGGAGATGGTAATACAGGAAATGAGGAACAAAAAAGCTATAAGGCATATAGAAAAGAAATAGCAAAATAACAGAATTAAGTCCCTCCTTATCAGTAATTACTTTAAGTGTAAATGGATTAAACTCTCCAATCAAAATACAGAGATTGGCAAAAAATAAAAAATAAAACAAAAAAAATACAGAGATTGGCAGAATGGATAAAAACACATGATTCAACAATATGCTGTCTACAAGCAGCTCCATTTGTATTCAAAGAGACACACAGATTGAGAGTGAAAGGATAGGAAAAGATATTCCATACAAATTGTAATCAAAAGAGAGCAGGAGTGGCCATACTGATATCAGACAAAATATACTTTAAATAAAAAAAGGCTACAAGATAAAAGAAAGACATTACATTAATAAAAGATTCAACATGAAGATATAACAATTATAAGCATTTCCTTACCTAATGACAGACATATCATCAAAATTATGAAGCAAAAACTGACAAAATTGAAGGGAGAAATAGACATAAAAATAATAGTTGGAGACTTCAATATCCCACACTCAATAAATGATAAAACAACCAAACAAGATAAAAAGGATTTTAAACAACACAATAAATCAACTAGATCTAATAGACATATACAGAATACTCTATCCAACAAGAGCACAGACATTCTTCTCAAATGTACACAGGACATTTACCAGGATAGACCATACGTTAGGCCACAAATTAAGTCTCAGGAAATTAAAAAAGGTAGATATCATACAAAGTATCTTCTCTGAACACAATGGGATGAAGTTAGAAATCAAAAACAGAGGTAAAATGAGAAAATTACAAATCTGTGGAAATTAACCAGCATATTTAAACAACCAATGTTTCAAAGAAGAAACCACAAGGGAAATACTTAGAAATGAGTGAAAACAAAAACACAACATACAAAAACTTACGGGATGCAATGAAAGCAGTGCTCATGGGAAATTTATAGCTATAAATGGTTACGTTAAAAACAAAAAAGAACTAAAATACAACTTAACTTTACAGGAACTAGAAAAAGAACAACAAACTAAACATAAATTTAGCAGAAGGAAAGAATAAAGATTAGAGCAGAGAAAAATAAAATAGAAAAACAGTAGAGACAATTAATGAAACCAAAAGTTAGTTCTTCAAAAAGATCAGCAACACTGACAAACCTTTAGCTAGAGGGAACAAGAAAAAAGAGAAGGTTTAAGTTACTAAAATCAGAAATGAAAGTGGGAACATTACCACAAATTCTATAGAAATAAAGATTTAAGAGAGTACTATGAACAATTGTATGCCAACAAATTGGAGAACCTAGATGAAATGGACAAATACCTATAAAACACAAAACCTATTAAGACTAAATCACACAAAAAAATACTAAATCTGAATAGATCTATAACTAATAAGGAGATTGAATCAACAATATACAATCTTCCAGCAAAAAAAAAAGCTCTGAACCTGATGGCTTCACTGGCAAAATCTACCAAACATTTAAGACTACCAATCCTTCTCAAACTTTTCCAAAAAATTGAAGAGAAAAGAATACTTCCTAACTGTAAGGCCAGCATTACCCTGACATCAAAGCCAGACAAAGACACTACAAGAAAACTACAGACTAATATCCATTATAAACACTGATACAAAAATCCTCAACATGATACTAGCAAATCAAATTCAGCATATTAAAAGATTATGCCACGACCAAGTGGGATTTATTCCTGGAATGCAAGGATGGTTCATTATACAAAAACCAACCAATATTATACAGCATATTAACAGAAAGAAGGAAAAAACCTCTACTTGATCATCTCAAATGATACAGAAAAAGCATGTGGTAAAATTCAATACCCTTTTATGATTAAAAATAAAACACTAAAAAACTAGGACTAGAAGGAGACTACAATACAACTTCATATATAATACAGTTGCATATACAATTTCATACATTTCAATATAATTTCATATATGGCTACAATAAACACCATATATGAAAAATCCACAGCAAACATCATACTCAATGGTAAAACACTGAAAGCTATTCCTCTAAAATTGGGAACACTTCTATTTAAAAATATTACTGGAATGGGTGCCTGGGTTGCTCAGATGGTTAAGCATCTGCCTTCAACTCAGGTCATGATCCCAGGGTCCTGGGATCAAGTCCTGCATCAGGCTCCCTTGCTCAGCGGGGAGCCTGCTTCTCCCTCTGCCTTTGCCTCTGCCTTTCTCTCTTTCTGTCTCTCATGAATAAATAAATAAAATCTTAAAAATAAATAAAAATAAAAATATTACTGGAAGCTCTAGCCAGAGCAATTAGGCAAGAAAAAGAAATGAGGCATCCAAACTGGAAAGGAAGAAGTAAAATTATCTCTGTCTGCAGATGATATTATTTTATATGTATAACACCCTAAAGATTCCACACAAAACTGTTAAACTAATACATGAATTCAGCTAAGTAGCAAGATACAAAATCAACACAAAAATTAGTTGTTTCTAAACACTAACAATGAACAAAAACAATTTCCTTATGATAGCATCAAGAATAAAATACTTAGGAGTTAACTTAACGAAGGATGTGAAAGACTTCCTAATACTTACAATTACCTAACAATTACGTTCTGAAAACTATAAAACACTCATGCAAGAAATTGAGGAAGACACAAAGAAATGGAAAAACATTCAATGCTCATGGACTGGAAGAACAAATAGTGTTAAAATGTCTATGCTAATGTCCACAATAGCCAAACTGTGGAGGGAGCCAAGATGCCCTCCAACAGATTAATGGATAAAGATGTGGTTCATATATACAATGGAATATTACTCAGCCATCAGAAAGGATGAATATTCACCATTTGCACTGACATGGATGGAACTGGAGGGGATTATGCTAAGTGAAATAAGTCAAGCAGAGAAAGACAATTATCATATTTTTTCACTCATATGTGGAACATAAGGAATAGCATGGAGGACCACAAGGGAAGGGAAGAAAAACTGAATGGGAAGAAATCAGAGAGGGAGACAAACCATGAGAGACTCTGGACTCCAGGAACCAAACTGAGGGTTACAGAAGGGAGGGGGTGGGAGAATGGGGTAACCAGGTGATGGGTATAAGGAGGGCATGTGTGGTGATGAGCACTGGGTGTTATATGCAACTACTGAATTGTTGAACACGACATCAAAAACTAATGATGTACTATATGCTGGCTAATTGAACATAATAAAAAAAAATAAAAAGATAAAATGAAAAAGAATGTCTATGTTACCCAGAGCAATCTATGCATTCAATGCAATCCCTATCAAAATACCATCAGCTTTTTTGAAACAAATAATTCTAAAATTTGTATGGAACCAGAAAAGACCCCAAATAGCCAAAGGAAGGTTGAAAAAGAAAACCAAAGCTGGTGGCATCACAATTCCGGACTTCAAGCTCTATTACAAAGCTGTAATCATCAAGACAGTATGGTACTGGCACAAAAACAGACACATAGATCAATGGAACAGAATAGAGAACCCAGAAATGGATCCTCAACTCTATGGTCAACTAATCTTCGACAAAGTGGGAAAGAATATCCAATGGAAAAAAGACAGTCTCTTCAACAAATGGTACTGGGAAAATTGGACAGCCACATGCAGAAGAATGAAACTGGACCATTTCCTTACACCATACACAAAAATAGACTCAAAATGGATGAAAGACCTAAATGTGAGACAGGGATCCATCAAAATCCTAGAGGAGAACACAGGCAGCAACCTCTTCAACCTCAGCCACAGCAACTTCTGGCTAGACATGTCTCCAAAGGCAAGGGAAACAAAGGCAAAAATGAACTATTGGGACTTCATCAAGATAAAAAGCTTTTGCACAGCAAAGGAAACAGTTGACAAAACCAAGAAACAACCTACAGAATTGGAGAAGATATTTGCAAATGTCTCATCAGATAAAGGGCTAGTATCCAAAATCTATAAAGAACTTATCAAACTCAACACCCAAAGAACAAATAATCCAGTCAAGAAATGGGCAGAAGACATGAACAGACATTTCTCCAAAAAAGACATCAGACACATGAAAAAATGCTCAACATCACTCGACATCAGGGAAATACAAATCAAAGCCACAATGAGATACCACCTCACACCAGTCAGAATGGCTACAATCAACCAGTCAGGAAATGGCAGATGTTGGCGAGAATATAGAGAAAGGGGAACCCTCCTACACTGTTGGTGGGAATGCAGGCTTCTGAAGCCACTCTGGAAAACAGTATGGAGGTTCCTCAAGATGTTAAAAATAGAGCTACCCTATGACTTAGCAATTGCACTACTAGGTATGTACCCCAAAGATACAAATGTAGTGATCTGAAAGGGTATCTGCACCCCAATGTTTATAGCAGCAATGTCCAAATAGTCAAACTGTGGAAAGAGCCCATATATCCATCGACAGATGAATGGCTAAAGAGGATGTGGTGTGTGTGTGTGTATATATAATGGAATACTACTCAGCCATTAAAAAAAATGAAATCACCATTTGCAATGACATGGATGGAACTAAAGGGTATTATCCTAAGTGAAATAAGTCAATCAGTGAAAGATAATTATCATATGATCTCACTCATATGTGGAATTTAAGAAACAAAACAGAGGAGCATAGAGGAAGGGAGGGAAAAATGAAATAAGACATAATCAGAGAGGGACACAAACCATAAGAGATTCTTAATCATAGGAAACAAACTGAGGGTTGCTGGAGGGGAGAGGGGCAGGATGGGATAACAGGGTAATGGGCATTAAGGAGGGCATGTGATATAATGAGCACTAGGTGTTATATACAACTGATGAATCACTGAACTCTACCTCTGAAACTAATAATACACTATATGTTAATTAATTGAACTTAAATTTTAAAAAAATGAAAACTACAAAACACTGCTGAAAGAAATTAAAGAAGACATAAATAAATGGAAACATATCCCATGTTCATGAATTAGAAAACGTAATATTGTTAAAATGTCAATACTACCTAAGGTGATCTACAGATTCAACGCAAGCCCTACCAAAAACCCAATGATGTTTTGGCAGAAATAGAAAAACATCATCCTAAAATTCACATGGAATATCAAGGGACTCAAACAGCCAAAATATTCTTGAAAAGGAAAAACAAAGCTGAAGGACTTATACTTCTAGATTTTAAAACTTACTACAGGAGGTTGGGAAGATAGGAGGGAGTAAGAAGACCCTAAGCTCACCTTGGTCCATGGATACAACTAGGTAACACTCACATCAGCATAAATAAACCAGAAAACAACCTGAAGACTGGCAGAACAACTCCACAACAAAAGGTAAAGAAGGGGCCACATTGAGAAGGTAGGATGGACAGAGACATGGTGGGGAGCAAAATGGACCTCCGCTATAAGCTGGGTGTTGGGGGGGTGGGCCTTGGGAATGGAGAAGGGAGAGAAATAGACTATCACACCAGAGCGCCCACAAAGGGGAAAACAAATCCCCATAACATTTGGTTTTGAAAGGGAGGGGCCAAATTTCATAAGGTCTTACAATCAGTGGGACTTAAAACCTAGAATTTTAAAAATCAGTGGCTGGTTCTGGGAGAGCCTGGAGGGTGATAGGAAGCTGAGTACCCACCCTTAAAGAAACCACAAGACATGGCCTAGGAAAACATCCTTGGATTACAGGAGATGAGACTATTTTAGGCCTTGTGAATGACATCGTAGGAGCCCAATGAGAAAGAAATAGGTCCTAATGAATGGTTTAACTGCTAATTTATATCTTCTACTGTTATCCTTTTTTAAGCCTACACCAAAACGGTAAAAAATTCTGGAAGCCAAAGCCTTCCCTTCAGATCATTATGCTATTGAGTCACATCTTCAACTTCATGGACTTAACACTGAGAAAAGTGTGTGGATGATAAAGCCAAGAGAGGGGGAAGAAAACATTGAGAATAGAGGATATCCTTGAAGTAACTGAGAAGGAAGGAGACTCAATTGCAGTGATCCTGTTCAGTGGGCTGCATTTTTACACTGAACAGCTCTTTAATATATCTGCCATCACAAGAGCTGGACAGGCAAAGGGTTGTTTTGTTGGCTTTGATCTAGCACATGCAGTTGGAAATGTTGAATTCCACTTACACGACTGGGGAGTTGATTTTGCCTGCTGGTACTCCTACAAGTATTTAAACTCAGGAGCAAGAGGTCTTGCTGGTGCCTTTGTCCGTGAAAAGAATGCCCATACAATTAAACCTGCATTGGTGGGATGGTTTGGCCATGAACTCAGCACCTAATTTAAGGTGGATAACAAACTGCACTTAATCTCTGGGGTTAGTGGATTTCGAATTTCAAACCCTCCCATTTTGTTGGGCTGTTCCTTACATGCTAGTTTAGAGATCTTTAAGCAAGCAACTATGAAAACATTGAGGAGAAAATCTTTTTTGCTAACTGGTTATCTGGAATACTTGATCAAGCATTACTATAACAAAGATAAAGCAGATACCAAGAAACCATTTGTGAACATAATTACTCCATCCCGCATAGTGGATCACGGCTGCCAGCTCACACTGTTCCAATAAAATATGTTTTCCAAGAACTAGAAGAAGGAGTGGTTTGTGACAAGCGAGAACCAAATGGCATCCAAGTGGCTCCAGTTCCTCTCTACAACTCTTTTCATGATGTTTATAAATTTATCAATCTGTTCGCTTCTGCATTTGACTTTGCAGAAACAAAAAATAGCAGTGTTTTCTAGAACAACTTAAGCAACTGTTACTGAAAGCTTCTATGGTTATATTATTATTATTTTCAAATTTTAATAATTGGAAGTTTTTCAAAACTGCTTACACATAACTGGCAATGAATTACACACTTTGCAGAAAAATCTGATATATTTTTCCAAGAGTATGTGATTATGAGAAATCCACATGTCTGTCCAATTTCTTCATGCTTGGTGGATCAAAGTTTTCCCTGATCCAAGTTTTATGTACACAGTCTTATCTAGCTGTCACATTTCATGGTCAGTGAATGTTTTATGTTGATTTGATTTATAATTTGACTGACAACTTCACAATATATGTGTAATTTTTTGTGTCAATTTTAGAAATGTCACTTTAGTTTTAGTTTACCAAAAAGTTTCTTATAGACACTGTGATTTCACAGTCTGATATGTGTATGATTTTGCAATATTCCACACAACTCTAATCTAAGGAACAGAAAATACATTTTCTAGAGCATTAGCTTTCAAATGTTTTGACCTTAATCCACACTAAGAAATATATTAAATATCAGAGACTAGTATTTATGCCTTATTTCATTGATTCTAATATACAGATTTTTATCATATTTTAACATCTGTGAAAAAAGAATTTTTTTTCAATTTTCAATCAACAATTCTTACAATTGCCATTGACCATTCTTTCATGTTACCATCCCTGATGTTAGCATGCTTCTCACAATGAATAGATGATTTTTTTTAAATGGTGTATATATATCAAAAGCAGAAGTGTCATAAATTATTTGTCTGTGCTCTGCTATTTATTATTCATTTTATCTCATTACAACAAGTATTGGTTGAAACTCATTAAATTTATCTCCCCACCAACTCTTGGGTCCTAATCCATTTTAGAAAGTTGTCCCTTTATTTGGTGTTAGTGTAATTTCTTATTTTTTTAATGGGGACTTGCCCTGATAGAAGACTTTAGATGTTACCCTATCTCTAAAATAGTGAAACAAATCATTCCAAGATACTTGCGATTGAGAATTAGAATTAGCAAATGAGTGCTTCATCTCTCAACCTCTAACCTGAATCTATGGATCTTTATTTCCACTAGGAAAACTAGTTACACTCAACCCTATTGGACTTGCCTGGTTTTCAGCAGTTGATGCTACAACCACTATTCATGAATTGGCAAAATAGTCTACATTTATATACCTGGACAGCAAGAAAGAGTGACTACAACATAACTAGTGCCCCTGATGAACAAATTTGAATGAAACTGACTTAGACAACCACTAGAGTTAAATAAAAAGATGCAGAACTGACACCAATACCAGCATTTACTGATATGTATTGAGTACTCACCATGTATCATGTATTGTGCTGGTCTATTTATAAGTTACCTTACTTATTTGAGTGGTTGCATAACTGCTTTAGCAAAGCCTCCCCCTCCAACTTTTGGCAAAACTCATCTCTGTGGATGGAAAAGTTCTCAAAACCCTAGAATTCAACCATATACAACTTCATGTAGAAGAAATCATTTTGAATCTCACAGTGGTAAGCAAAACAGACGTGGTTTGAGCTCTCAGGGAACATGCAGCTTAGTGGGAGAAATGGATAGTAAAACATCTAAACGTCCAAGTAAATATATGATTACAAATTGTAGGTTTTATGAAAGAAAAACAGATGATACTATAAAAGAAAAATCTCAAGGGTATTAATTAGATGGTCAAGTAAGGGAAGGTGTATAAGGTGCTTACAAGTTTAAGTTCCAAAAAACCATGCTAAAATTTTTTAAAAATAAAATATCATGCTAATCACATTAAAATTTCATCAAATTATATATACAAATTATTCAAAAAATAATCAGCACTATGTCTTCATCACACAGGTTAGGAAACAGAGCATTAGAAATTCCCTTTCTCCCTGCTTGCATTCCCTTCCTCCCCAAATCCAGAGATAACCATCAAATCATATTTTGTGTTAATCATTCCCTTACTTTCACTGAAGTTTTACACCTATGTATGTACCCATAAGAATACATAAGCCAATTTTGCCTGTGTGTGGAAAAAAAAGAAAAGAAAAGAAACCACGTGACAAACAAGGGAAGGGGGGATATAGTATACAGTATAAAGCAGCAGTTTGCAAAACGCCTGGGGCATAGGGGAGGGAGAGTAGTTTACTCATTTCAGAGTGTGTCCTAAGGGGCAGGGATCACAGAGGGACTTCTCCAGGAGCAAAGGAGTTAGCAAGGGCCATCTCCCTCCCCTGCTCCCCAGCATAAACACACAGCCCTCTGCAGGAACTAGCAGTGCTGACATTCACAACCTAACTTGCTTAAGCAACCCTCAACTTAATATAGACTGCTATATGCGGAAAATGTTATATTCAAACCTAATGATAACCACAAATCAAAAACAAGTAATAGATTAAAAACAAAGAGAAAGGAATCCAAGTATATCACTAAAGAAAGACAGCAAACCATGAAAGAGAGCAAGAAAAGGATCAGAGAAGAACTACAAAAACAACCACAAAACAAGTACCAAAATGGCAACACATAAACTCTGTATGTTAAATAACTGGAATTAAAATAAAAACTTAAAAGTGGCAATAAATACATATCGACCAAATAATTACTTTGAATGTAAATGGATTAAACACTCCAGTCAAAAGACATAGGGTGATGGAATGGATAAAAACCAAAAACCAGTATAGATTATGCTGCCTACAAAAGACTCATTTCAGACCTAAAGATACACACAGATTGAAATGAGGGGACAGACAAACATTTGTAATGCAAATGGATGTCAAAGAAAGCCAAGGCAGCGGCGATACTTATACTGAACAATATAGATTTTTTTTAAAAGATTTTATTTATTTATTCATGAGTGACAGAGCGAGACAGAGAGAGGCAGAGGGAGAAGCAGGCTCCCAAGGAGCAGGGAACCTGATGAGAGACTCGATCCCAGGACCCTGGGATCATGACCTGAGCCGAAGGCAGACACTTAACCATCTGAGCCACCCAGGCGCCCCAGAACAAAATAGATTTTAAAACAAAGACTGTAACAAGAGATGAAGAAAGACACTATTAAATAATAAAGGGGAAAATTCAACAAGAAAATATAACAATTGTTAATATTTGTGCACCCTACATGGGAGCACCCAAACAGTTAACAACAAACATAAAGGAATTAATTAATAGTAATATAATAATAGTAGGGTACTTCAACATCCCACTTATATCAATGGACAGATCATCCAAACAAAATCAACAAGGAAAGAGTTAGAATGACACATTGGACCAGATGGATCTAACAGATACATTCAGAACATTCCATCCTAAAATAACAGAATACACATTCTTTTCTCTCTCTCTTTTTTTTCTTTTTTCTTTTTTAGAGAGTGGGGAGGGGCAGAGGAGAGAAAGAAAGAATCTTCAGCAGGCTCCATGCCCAGCATGGAGGCCAAAACTGGGCTCAATTTCACAACCCTGAGATCATGACCTGAGCCAAAGTCAAGAGTCCGTGCTTAACTGACTGAGTCACCCAGGTGCCCAAATACACATTCTTTTCAAGTGCACACAGAGCATTCTCCAGAACAGACCACATATTAAGCCACAAACTGTTTCAATAAATTCAAAAGGAGCAAAATCATACCATACATCTTTTCTGATCACAATGCTATGAAACTGGAAATCAACCACAAGAAAAAATATGGAAAGAGCACAAATACATGGACGTTAAATAACGTGCTACTGACTACTGACTACTGACTCTTGGTCAACCAAGAAATCAAAGAGGAAATCAAAAAGTATATGGAGACCAATGAAAATGAGCACACAATGGTCCAAAATCTTTGGGATGCAGCAAAGGCTGTTCTAAGGGGCAAGTTTATAGCAATACAGGCCTACCTCAAGAAAAATCTCAAATAAACAACCCAATCTTAAATCTAAAGGAGCTACAAAAAGAACAAAACCCCAAACCAGTAGAAGGAACTAATAAAGATTAGATCAGAAATAAACAAAATTAAAACTGAAACAATGACAACAACAGAACAGATCAATGAAACCAGGAGCAGGTTCTTTGAAAAGATCAACAAACTTGAGAGGGCCCTGCGCCGCCTTTCTCCACAGGCACCGGCGCCGCTGCCTGCCCCTCCTTCCCAGCCATGGCATTCACGATCTCACCCTTCTCCTACATGCTGGCGCTGCTGCGCCGCCATCTTCTTCACCATCTGGCACATTATAGCATTTGATGAACTGAAGACTGATTACAGGAATCCTATATGTGGGAAACAGAACGCCACAACAACCACTGGTGCGTGTTCATTCAGACTCCGAGATCTCTGAGAAAGCTCGAGATTGCAGGGTTAAAAATAACCCGAAAGGATCAGAGTGAAATGCCCTTGGGATGTGTGTGGTCTGTTCTAAAGTACACAGCAGAAGATGCTTTCTAGATAGGAAGCCAGCTGTAAACACTGTACATTCCCTTCTTTGTTCTCTTATCCTGTGTTAAGGTCCGAGTACAATGGCGTTTACCATTAATTGATCACAGCCCATTACAGGTTTCTTTACTCCTTCTCCGCTCCCACTGCTTCTCTTAACTAACCCTGTGTACGTGGAAGAATGTGCCTTACTAAGCCCCTGCTGTAAATCATTATAGATCTGTATCATTGTAGAATGTATATTAGATTATGGAAAATAAGCCTCAGCACCTCAGGCTGTTAGCTCGGGGTCCCCTGTGCCTTGCTATACTGTCGTCTCTTTTTCTCAGTTCCTTCACCGCCCCAGGTCCCCGACTCTCAGAGGTCGACATCTATAGACCAGTGTGATACCCTGAATCCTCTTGTACTTCCAGAGTAACTCATCCATGCTTTCTTCTGTGTCATGTTTCTTTGTGCAGCAGAGTGGCTTACGCTGGGTCTCAGGATGCCCCTCTTGGCATATCATATTTGGAGGTAGATGAGTAGACCAGTGCTGAGTGGACCAGGACTCTATGACCCTACGACCATCATGAATGCAGACATTTTAGCGTATTGTCAGAAAGAAGGCTGGTGCAAATTAGCTTTTTATCTTCTAGCATTTTTTTACTACCTATATGGCATGATCTATGTTTTGGTGAACTCTTAGAACAACACACAGAAGAATTAGTCCAAAGTGCATGTAAAAAACCACCAAATGAAGGGATTCTATCCAGCAAGATCCTATTTCCAAGAGTAGCCTATGGAATCTGATCATTTACTTTAAAAAATGACTCCTTATTTTTTAAATGTTTCCACAGCTTTTGATTGTGGAAAGACTGTTTTCATATGTTATACTTGGATAAAGAATTTAAATGGAATTATGTATAAATTAATATAAAATGATTATCTCTGGTGTTGACAGGTTTGAACTTGCACTCCTTAAGGAACAGCCATAATCCCTTGAATGATTGCATTAATTATTGACTATCCTTAGTCCACTGGAAGGTTTTGTTATATATAGGAACTTGTAGGGCTCCTTTTGGTTTTATTGAAATGCCATCTAATTATAAATTAGCTGTAGATATCAGGTGCTTCTGAGGAGCTGAAAATATATATCTGACTTGTGGGAAACTTCATGGGTTTCCTCATTTATCATGTATGTGATTATATATGGACATATTTACAAAATAAGAGGAGTGGGATTTTTTTTCCCTCCAACTTGAATATTATCCCTGTATATTGCATGAATGAGAGACTTCCCATATTTCCATCAGAGTAATATACTTGCTTTAATTCTTAAGCATAAGTGAACATGATATAAAAATATATGCTGAGGGCGCCTGGGTGGCTTAGATAGTTAAGCGTCTGCCTTCGGCTCAGGTCATGATCCCAGGGTCCTGGGATCGAGTCCCACATCGGGCTCCCTGCTCCTTGGGAGCCTGCTTCTCCCTCTGCCTCTCTCTCTCTCTCTCTCTCTGTCTCTCATGAATAAATAAATAAAAATCTTTAAAATATATATATATATGCTGATTTACTTGTGAAGAATGCATTTAAAGCTATTTTAAATGTGTTTTAATTTATATATATATAAGATATATATAAGATATATATATATATATATATAAGATATCACTTATAAAGAAATTGGTTATTATAGTTAACTGTTCTAATCTGGTGGTAAAGGTATTCTTAAGAATTTGCAAGTACTTTAGATTTTCAAAACTGAATGAGAGAGAACATTGTATAACCATCCTGCTGTTCCTTTAGTGCAATACAATAAAACTCTGAAATTAAAAACAAAAAAGATTAACAAACTTGATAAGCCTCTAGCCAGACTCATCCAAAAAATTAAAAAATTAAAAAATTAATAAAAGGAGGACTCAAATAAAATCAGAAATGAAAAAGGAAACGTAACAACTGACACCACAGAAATACAAGGGATTATAAGAGAATATTATGAAAAATTATATCCCAACAAATTGGACAACCTAGAAGAAATAGGTAAATTCCTAGAAACATATAACCTCCCAAAACTGAATCAGGAAGAATAGAAAATTTGAACAGACCAATTACCAACAATGAGGTTGAATCAGTAATGAAAAAACTCACAACAAAAAAAGACGAGGACCAGATGGCTTCACAGGTGAATTCTACCAAACACTTAAAGAACAGTTAATACCTAGGGGTACCTGGGTGGCTCAGTTGTTAAGCATCTGCCTTCAGCTCCGGTTATGATCCCAGGGTCCTGGGATCGAGCCCCACATTGGGCTCCCTGCTCCGCAGGAAGCCTGCTTCTCCCTCTCCCACTTCCCCTGCTTCTGTTCTCTCTCTCGCTGTCTCTCTCTCTGTCAAATAAATAAATAAAATCTTAAAAAAGATTTTATTAAGAACAGTTAATACCTATTCTTCTCAAACTATTCCAAAAAATAGAAGAAGAAAGAAAGCTTCCAAATTCATCCGACAAGGCCAGCATTACCCTGACCCCAAAACCAGATAAAAACACCACAAAAAAAAAAAAAAAAAAGAGAACTACAGGCCAACATCCCTGATGAGCACAGATGCAAAAATCCTCAACAAAATATTAGCAAACCGAATCCCACAATACATTAAAAAAATCATTCACTACAATCAAGTGGGGTTTATTCCTGGGATGCAAGCATGGTTCAATATTTGCAAATCAATCAGTGTGATACATCACATCAACAAGAGAAAGCATAAAAACCATATGCTCATTTCAATAGATGCAGAAAAAGCATCTGACAAAATACAAAATCCATCATGATAACACCCTCAACAAAGTAGGTTTAGAGGAAACATACCTCAACATAATAACGGCCATATATGAAAAACCCACAGCTAACATCATTCTCAATGGTGAAAAATGGAGAGCTTTTCCCCTCAGATCAGGAACAAGACAAGGATGTCCACGCTCACCACTTCTTTTTCTTTTTCCAAAGATTTTTATTTACTTATTTGAGAGAGGGAAAGCACGAGCAGTGGGAGTGGGAGAGGGAGAGGGAGAAGCAGACTCCCCACTGAGCAGGGAGCCTGATGCAGGGCTCGATCCCAGGACCCTGGGATCATGACCTGAGCTGAAGGCAGATGTTTCACTGACCGAGCCACCCAGGCATCCCTCACCACTTCTATTCAACACAGTACTGGAAGTCCTTGCCACAGCAATCACACACACAAAAAGGAATAAAAGGCATCCAAATTGGTAAGGAAGAAGTAAAACTTTCGCTATTTGCAGATGACTTGATACTCTATATAGAAAACCCTAAAGACTCTACCAAAAACTACTAGAACTGATAAATGAATTCAGTAAAGTTGAGGATACAAAATCAATTACAGAAATCCATTGCATTTCTATACACTAATAATGAAGCAGCAGAAGAGAAATGAAGAAAACAATCCCGTTTACAATTGTATCAAAGAGAATGAAATACCTAAGAATAAATTTAACCAAGGAGGTGAAAGACCTGTCCTCTGAAAACTAAGAAATACTGATGAAAGAAACTGATGACAACACAAACCAATGGAAAGACATTCCATGCTCATGGATTTTAACAAATATTGTTAAAATGTCTATACTACCCAAAGCAAACTACAGACTTAATGCAATCCCTGTCAAAATACCAGCAGCATTTTTCACAGAACTAGAACAAAGAATCCCAAAATTTGTATGGAAACACAAAAGACCCCAAATAGCCAAAGCAATCTTGAAAAAGAAAAACAAAACTGGAAGTATCATGATTTCAGGTTTCAAGTTATACTACAAAGCTGTACTAACCAAAACGGTATGGTATTGGCACAAAAACAGACACACAAGTCGATGGAACAGAATAGAGACCCCAGAAATAAACGTGTGATGGTGTGGCCAATTAATCTTTGACAAAGAAGGCAACAATGTGCAATGGGAAAAAGACAGCGTCTTCAATAAATGGTATTGGGAAAATTGGACACCTACATGCAAAAGAATGAAATTGTACCACTTAAAAAAAAAAGATTTTATTTATTTGAGAGAGAGAGCACAAGTACAACTGGGGTGGGGGGCAGAGAGAGAAGGAGAAGCATATTCCCCGCTGAGCAGGGAGTCTGATGTGGGGCTCAGTCCCAGGACCCTGAGATTATGACCTGAGCCGAAAGCAGAAGCTTGACCAACTGAGCCACCCAGGTGCCCTGAAACTGTACCACTTTCTTACATCACACACAAAAATAAACTCAAAATGGATTAAGGACCTAAATTTGAGACTGGAAACCATAAAAATCTTAGAAGAAAGCACAGGGAGTAATTTCTCCAGCACTGGCCATAGCAACATTTTCTAACTATGTCTCCTGAGGCAAGGGAAACAAAAGGAAAAATAAAGTTGGGATTACATCAAAATAAAAAGTTTCTGCACAGTGAAGGAAACAATCAACAAGACCAAAAGGCAACCTACAGAATGGGAGATATTTGCAAATGAAATATCTGATAAAGGGTTAGTATCCAAAGTATATAACTTATAAAACTCAAAACACAAAACACAAATAATCCAATTAACAAATAGGCAGAAGACATAAACAGACATTTCTCTAAGGAAGACATACAGATGGCCAAAAGACACATGAAAAGATGCTCAACATCACTCATCATCAAGGAAATGCAAATCAAAATTACAATAAGGTGAAAAAAACTATAATGAGATATTACCTCTACCTCTCAGAATGGCTAAAATAAAAAAAAAAAAAACACAAGAAAGAGCACGTGTTGGAGAGGATGTGGAGAATAAGGAAAACTCTCATGCACTGTTACTGGGAATACAAACTGCAGTAGCCACTCTAGAAAACAGTATAGAGGTTCTTCAAAAAGTTAAAAATAAAATTATCCTATGATCCAGTAATCACACTATTGGGTATTTACCCAAGAAATACAAAAGCACTAAAATTCAGTGGGATACACGAACCCCTATGTTTATTGCAGCGTTATTTACAATAGCCAAATTATGGAAGAAGTCTAAGTGTCCATCAATAGAAGAATGGATAAAGAAGATGTGATAGACACACACAGACACACACACACACACACAGGAATATAATTCAGCCATAAAAAATAATAAAATCTTGCCATTTGCAACAACTTGGATGGAGGTAGAATATAATGCTAAGCAAAAAAGTCAGTGAGATAAAGAGAAATACCATATGACTTCACTCATATGTGGAATTTACAAAACAAATGAGCAAAGAAGAAAAGTTAAAGAGAGAGAGAAACCAAGAAACAGACTCTTAACTATAGAGAACAAACTGATGGTTACCAGAAGGGAGGTGGGATTGGGGAGGATGGGTGAAATAGGTGATGGGGACTAAAGAGTATACTTATTATGATGGACACTGCACCATATACAGAATTGTTGAATCACTACAGGTACACCTAAACAAATATAACACTTATGTTAGCTATACTGGAATTAAAATTAAAAACTTAATAAAAATAAAAATAAAAAAACTGGACATTAAAACATGCCAATCACATAACTATAGCAAATATAAAATAATAAGGAATCAATCCAATGAATGATATGCCAGACCTCTACACAGAAAACTATGAAACATTATAAAAAAAAATGTTAAAAAGATGTCAGTGAGTGGAGGGCTATACCATATTCATGGATAGGAAATTTTAATATTGTAAAGATTCCCATGTTGATGCATAGATTTGATACAATCCCAATAAAAATCCCAGGAGGGCTTTTTTTTTTCTGGTGGAATTTGAAAAGTTATTCTAAAATTTATGTGGAAATGCAGAAGTTTAAGAATAGTCAATACAATTTTGGGGAACACCAGAAAAGAAGTTATTCTATCATGTATAATAATTGTAACAGTATGGAATTGGCACAAAGACAGACTAAAAGACAAATAGAAAAGAATGGATATTCCAGAACCAGATCCACATATAAACAAATGGTTAATTACAAACGTAAGGAATTAACAGTCTTTTCAGTACATGATGCTGGGTGAATTGGATATCTATAAAGGAAAAAAAAAGGAAATTTCACATCATGCCATACCCCAAAATTAATTCCAGGTGGACAGCACTGTCAGACTATATCACCATTAACCACAATTAATTAATTTAATTAAAAGTGAATAAAATTTAAAATTCAGTGCATCAGACATACTAGCCACATTTCAAGTGCTCAAGAGCCATATGTGGCTAGTAGCTACCATACTGGATAGCACAGCTACAGAACAGTTTCATCGTTGCAGAATGTTCTATGGGACAGCACTGCTCTAGAAGTCGTAAGAGAATATCTTCATGAATTTAGGTAAGAAAAAATGTCCTAAACAGAATTTAAAAAAAAAAACATGTTAACTATAAAAGAAAAGCTTGAATAATTGGACCTCATTAAATTAGGATATCCTGGGGTGCCTGGGTGGCTCAGTCCATTAAGCATCTGCCTTCGGCTCAGGTCATGATCTCCGGGTCCTGGGATCCAGCCCAGCATCGGGCTCCCTGCTCAGTGGGGAGCCTGCTTCTCTCTCTCTCTATCTCTCTCTCTCTCCCCCCGTTTGCCCCTCCCCACCGCTCATTCTTCTCTCTCTCAAATAAATAAATAAAATCTTTAAAAAAAATTAGGAACTCCTTTTCAACAAATAACACTATAGAGAGTGAAAATACAAGACACAGAATGGGATAAGAGCCAGGACTAGGGTGAAGCAAGTGAAGTACTTGGCTTGGACACAAATTTTTAAGGAGATGCCCAAAACTCAGTAATCAAGACAAGCAAGATGTTAATGCAATATTTTAAAAAATTATAATTAATGCAAAAAACCACCATGATGAACAAAATATCAAAATTTTCAATAAAGATAAGTATCAGTGTTTCTGATGTTTCCTTTTGCCTCAAGCCCCAATATGACTTGACAACACTATGGGAAATGATATTTGCAACATGTACACAACAAGTATCTATAATATTTAAAGAACTCTTATAGATCGATAAGAATGTCAGACAATCCAACAGAAGAAACAGTCCCAAGACTTGATTGATATTTCATAAAACAAGATATCCAAATGGCCAATAAATATATTAAAAGATACTTAACTTTGTTAGTCATCAAGAAAATTAAAATTAAAAACAAAAGCTTCCACAATGGCTAAATGTAAAAGACAATACCAACTGTTGATGAGGATGTAGAAGAAACAGAAATCTCAGACATGACTGGTGGGAGTGTAAAATGCTTTTGGACTTTGGAAAACTGGCAGTGGCTATTAAAGCAGAATTTAACACATGTTCTGTGACTCAGCAATTCCACTTCTAGATAACTCAATAGAAATGTACTGATATATTCATCAAAAAACTGTTCAAGAATGTTCCTAGTAGCACTGTTCATAATAGTCCTCAACTGGAAATCTAACCATCCACCAATAAGGAAATGGATAAACACACTATGGCATATTAATTCATGAAATACTATACAACATTGAGAATAAACAAAATATGACTACATAAAGTAACATAAACAAATCTTACAAATCAATATTAAGCAAAAGAAGTCACACATTAAAAAAGTACATACACACATATATAAAGCCCCCCAAACAAGCAAAACTTAAACATGGTGTTAGAAGTCAGTTCGTGGTCACCCTTTGGAAAGGAAGGGACTTACAGGACCTAAGGGGGCTTTGTGTGCTGATAATGTCCTATTTCTATTTATTTTTTTAAAGATCCATCCATCTCTCTTAGAGAGAGAAGGGGAGAGCATGTGCACATGCGTGTGTGCTGGGGGAGGGGCAGGAGAGAAGCAGACTCCCTGCTAACCAAGGAGCACCAAGCCCAACATGGGGGCTCAGTCTGACAACCCCAAGATCACAACCTGAGCCAAAATCAAGAGTCGGATGCCCAACCAACTGAGCCACCTGGGTGCCCCATGTCCTATTTCTATACCTAGGTTCTGGTTTCCTGAGTGCGTTCACATGGTGGAGACTTTTTTGTTCAATAAAAACACTTAAAAGAAAATAAAAGTATTTCTAGACCATTCAGGAGCTCAGGGAAGAGGGAGATGAGGATTTTAAAAATTAAGCAATGAAATGATAAAGTCAGCTACCACAACATACCTTCTCTGACCCGGCTCTCTCTACCCCAGCTAAGGCAATTACTTTTGGTTGTCCTCTTATCCACAAGCATCCTTGCAAGTAGGGGAAACTAGTCTTCGTTTTCCCATTGGATGCGCAGGAGGATGGCAGCCCTGAGCAGGCCAATGACTAGACTAAAGCGTCACAGTCAGGGGTAGATGTGGTACCAAAAACTGGTCCCCTAATTTCTGCTCCTGAGCTTTGTGAACCAGGACCTGCTACTCCTGTGAGCCAGGCCACCTGACCACTCTGAGGTTAGGCTCTAAGCCATGAATGCATTCCCTAGGGTCCAGTGAATTTTTCTCTGTGTCCTTAATTTATAGTGATGGCAAAGACGGGATGGCCTCCTGATTTATTTCAGTTGAACAGACTTAAAGCAGATATCCTGTGAGTTATCACTGCGTACACTTCCCTGGAAGCAGATGTCAAGTGGTGCAGCTACAGAACATAAGGAGACAATTTGAAATAACCACTTTTCTCCCTTCTCAAAACCCAATTACTGACTATTAAATGAGGCCTGATGGCACTTGAGAGCAGAATAAACCTAGGGAAGAGTAAAACACATAACATCTGGGATCCCGTCTACAACGACTATTTCTAAACAATAGAGTCACACTTCTCATCCTTTCATCTTTTAAACAAGATTCAAATTGTGATTTAGAATGTTTTGAATGTAGTATTTTTGCTTCAAGCTGATTCATTTTTAAAAACACCTGAATATAAACAAAGAATCTGTAAGCAAAGTTTTGGGGAACAGATGGAGACAGAACTGGGCTGTCTAGCAGGCAATTTATGGCTGAATCCTGCCTTGTGGGGGCCACTAGGGGGACTTATGGAACTCTCCACCCTCTCCCATGCCCCCATTTTTCTTCGTTTTCCTCAGGATAGCTGCCTTATGAGCAACACACAGACCTCTAAGAGTAGAGGGACTACTTTGGCCCCCAGACCCAGCTACACAGGTATTTAAGTTGGATAACTCTAACTTTACAATTCTTTCCAATTTCCTCCCTAAAATCTGAATAAATCTTCCCTCTCCAACTGAAGTTAGTTTTCTCTCAAATCATAATCTATTTCTTTGTGTATATTTTCCTCTCTGAATTGTATTCTTTTTTTATTTCAACCAAAGATGACACCCTGGGCCCTTCCCCTCACCCCCTCATCTGATCTTTTTGGTTCCTATTTTCTATTTCTCTTTTATAAGAACTCTTCTCTCTTTTGGACTAATGTTGTGGCTCTGGTTCTTTACCTCTTTTGCCCAACTCTGAACATCTGGCTTCTTTGCTTCCTGGTGCCGGGCTGTTTAGAATGCTTACCTATATGCAGAAGTGCTTGGAATAAAGAAACATTCATGGTAAAACCAAGAGATGGCAAGTTTTGTGTTATTTTAACTTTTGAAATTCCTCCAGACAGTCTTGAAGACTGTCTAGAGGACTAGAAACAGCTCTTTTTCCAGAAAGATTGCATTCTAACCCAGGGCCACTTACACAAAATGGGGGTTATTGCACTTGACAGTAAAACAGCCAATTGAAAGTAATTGTCTCAATCGGGGTTATACATTTCCTTATACTGTTGAATTTTCAGAGCTCCAAAGCAACAAAATCCCGTATGCGGTTTCCTAGACCAAGGTTTGCCTTTCAAAGCCTCAACCTGACAGATACTGAAACCAAATACTTCAACCTACAATTTACTTTTTTTGAGGTAAGGTTTGATCTCCTTTTCCTCTGCCTGACAGGATGTTTGAGTGACCAAATCAAAAGGCTATAGTGGGCCCCTCCCCCCATTCCTGGTAATTACCTTTGCATGGGGCCCTCCTGCTGAGGACTGTGCCCAAAGTGAAGCCATCGGTGTTAGTGTCCCGATCCTTAATGAGATCCCCATGGTTTAAGCAGAAGAGACGCAGACATGCTCCTTACCTTCAAGTGTGAGTCAGAGTCTTTTCCCTTATTTTCAGAGCAGTTTGGCCAAAGGAATTATTTCATTCTCAGGGCTCAGCGTGGTTGGGAGATTTGTAACTTCATGCTTCCAGGGTATGGTTCCATTATTCCCTGGACTTGCTCTTCATACTGTCTGTGTTTTCGGCTCATTGCAACATGGCTGCTCCCTCCATGAAGGTTCTCCTTTCCTACATGTATCTCAATAGAGCTCCGAGTTCTGACACAGTGAAGGGTAGAGACCCGAACCCTTCTCTTCTCTGGTACCATCTCACTTACCTGTCTACAAGGCATGGTGGTGGCCAAGGCTGCTTTTACAATAATTTAGGTGCTTAGATATTTAGAAAAATTCTGCACCCAAATAAGAAACTGTGATTCTGAAACTCCAATCAGTGAAATGTGCCAGGCAAAAATCATCTAGGCACCAAGGGCTTGGGAAAATTTTTACTATAGAAGAAACAAACAAACAAAAAATAGAAGAAGATGAAAAGGAGGAAGGAAGGAGGAGGAGGAAGAGGAGGAAAAGAAACTGAGTCCACAGATATACTAAGCATAGATATCGTACTAACCAAAACACCGGCTGAGAAAGAGAAAGAGATTTCTTCTCCCCACACTGGGGCTCACCTCTCACTATACAGGGCCCTGTCCCAGGAGTCGTCAGTAGCAGCTCTCTGTGGTCAATAACAGATAATTCCAGACCAAAAGAAGGGTTCTGAACTCAAGATGTTGTTTTTAGATCAATGATTCTCCAAGTGAATCCAGGGATCTCTGGTGGGTCTGCAAAGATTCTTCCAATCGTTTTGTGGGCTGGGTCAAAATGCAAGGCGTAGAAGTATGTTGGGTGTTTTTTTCTTTTTTCCCTTTGAAATATAATTTCCACTGCAGATTTCAATCAAAACTTAAAAGCACCAAAACAAGCATTTTTAAAAGGAGCTACAAATAATTGACAGGAATTCAGCAAAAACACCTCAAAAATGTTTTCTTTTGTTTGTTTGCTGGTTTATTTATTTAATCTACTAAACAGGTAAGACTCTTTTGTCCTGCTCAAGTAGTCTAAGGACTAAAACTCTTGTAAGACTCACCGGTCCAGATAAAAAGGTGAACCTTACAAAGCACATATTTTTGAGGGGAGGAAAGCCAGGTCCTTTCTTCCCTGTTTCCCATTTCCTAGTGTCATTTACTTCCTGGTCCTCTCTCAGCACTGCTTTTTAGTTCAATGCCCAGATCCCTGAAGTCAGAAGCAGCCACTGCCAGAAAGAACCTTTTTCTGTGGCCACAGTTGTCTTTTCTCAGGTTTCTATTCCAGGGAGCAGGAGCTCAGGTGTGGGGTGAAAGGGATGTCAATTGAGGCTGTAGCTTAAGATGATCTGTATTTCCTCATCCTAGCCCCACAGCAAAAGTTAACCCCAACAGAGCCTGGACTGCTGGAGAGGACTTTTTTTTTTTTTTTTAGATTTTATTTATTTGACAGAGAGAGACACAGAGAGAGAGGGAACACAAGCAGGGGGAGTGGGAGAGAGAGAAGCAGGCCTCCTGCGGAGCAGGGAGCCCGATGTGGGGCTGGATCCCAGGACCCTGGGATGGTGACCTGAGCCGAAGGCAGACGCTTAACGACTGAGCCACCCAGGCGCCCCTGGAGAGGACTTTTTGAGTTACCTCATGACCCAGTTATTAGCTATAAAGCATGACAAAGCTACCATGCCATGAGATAAAATTTAGTACTTATGGCTACGTCTGCCTTTCCCTCTCTAACAGAGCAAGGTACACATTCAGCTATTTGTTGGACCAATTTGCACACTCATAATTTCTTAGAAGGATTTCAAAACAGGCTGACTACCCCATAGGTAAATGGTATGGAAGCTGTAAATTGGAATGGACTTGGAGACCTCTAATTGGATTTTGCTGAAGTATGTGCAATATTATTTACCTATCTGTATAATTCCTTCATGTGTACAAAGTGCTCTCTGATAATTCAGATGCCACCCTGAATTTCCTAGATTCTGTTAGCCCTCTTAATCCTTTGGTGCAGACCCACCCAAGAATAAAGGGAATGATGTTCTTCCTACCGTGCTTGGTAAGGTGAAAACAACTTATTCACTCTTTCAGTGTGATTGGGGAAAAAAAAAGAAAGGAAGGAAGGAAGGAAGGAAGGAAGGAAGGAAGGAAGGAAGGAAG
>NW_027397100.1:11634578-11706666 GCF_003265705.2 Callorhinus ursinus
AAGGAAGGAAGGAAGGAAGGAAGGAAGGAAGGAAGAAAGAAAGAAAAAGAAAGAAGAAAGAAAAAGAAAAAGGAAAAAAACAATCCCAACATCTGGATGGAATTTATTACATACCTCTCTGGGACCCCCTGGCTCTTGAATGTTTCGGCTAATGATTCTCTCTTCCAAAGTTGCAGAGGCTCAATGACTCAGCCTGCCAGGGAATGATACTGTGCTGCCAGTTACTACAAGTTTATTTAAATAGGTTGTCAAGATGCTGTAGCTGTGACCAAATCCCTGGGAGGGGGAGGTGGGGCAGCACATGCCATGTGAGCATGCTCACATATTTCTGTGTGGCTACCCAGTGGGAGGAGTATCTGCCACTCTTGGAGAACTGGAGGTTCTCTACTATATAGTGTGGTGTCCCAGCCCTAGAATATGACTCATGCAGGTAAAGGCCACAAACATGTTCATGTCTTGAGCAGTAGATCTATGTTTGATTCCAGTTATGGCTAATGTTTCTGGATCTCTAGTGTATAGCAGAAAGAGGACCAAAATGTTAGAAGACCTGGTTTCAGTTCTGCCACTTACAAGCCTTGGGATTTTAAGCTAATTTATCTGCTTTCTCTGAGCTTCCGCTTCTTAATCAGTAATGTGGGTAAATATCCTCAATGGAGATACTGGGGAATGAATTGAGATAATGGTATGTAACATGATGGTGGGGCTCAATGCACATGAACAGCATATGAACCTGAGGGAGTACATTATGGCAAAGGAGAACTCTGCCTTGAAAAAGGAAGACCCCACAATTACAATGGGAACCAAGGAAGGAGTCCAGTGACTGCCAAATACTCCCGTCTTAATGCAACTTTTCGGAGGATATTTGCTTCTAAGGCAGAACGGAAAAGGTACTAAACAGGAAGTTAGGAAACTGGTGTTCTAGTCCTGATTCTGGTAACAGAGCTAGATAAATTTGGGCAAGTCATTTAATCTCTTTGCGTCTGTTTCCTCACCTATATAATTGTGATATTCATACTTTCCTTTTCCAAAGCATGGTGTAATTGTGAAGCTTAAATAAGATGGGGTCTATACAATAAAATATAAAACATATAAAAATAAAAATACAACGTATATGAGTCAAAAACTTCAAAAGAATCCTGCCAAACCAGCAGTGTCTAATATGCTCTGGCAAGCTTGTCTGAAACTTAATTTAATCCTATTTTTGTGGCTGACCAGAATATAACTGGCAATGCCTTCACTGAACTCACCCAAATAGCCAGTCCCTTGGGTTCTGAGTGTAGTCCTTGAAGGGCAATGAGAAATTATACTAGGAGATGAACAAAGGCTTGGCTGCAGCTTTTCTAAGTCTCCCGTGTGGGCCCATTTGACGTTTTTAAGCCATGTCTCTGACGGCTAGTACTGAGGGGCATGTTTGGAGCCTAATGGCTTCAGGAGATTGTTCTCTGCTCTGACCTTAAAATATAGTGGAGCAAGGGCGCCTGGGTGGCTCAGTCGTTAAGCGTCTGCCTTCGGCTCGGGTCATGATCCCAGGGTCCTGGGATGGAGCCCCGCATTGGACTCCCTGCTCCGTGGGAAGCCTGCTTCTCCTTCTCCCACTCCCCCCTGGTTGTGTTCCCTCTCTCGTTCTGTCTCTCTCTGTCAAAATAAATAAATAAATAAAATCTTTAAAATATATATATATATATATATATAGTGGAGCAAGTCAGGAGATTTGGCAGGCAGGGAAGGGGTCAACCTTGCAACTTTGAGAAACTTAAGACAAAGTCCTACCCTCAAATCACTCATCACCCAGAACCTTGTAAACACTGACTATCAATAGCGACCCAGAAGGAGAATGGGTCCTGTTTATCAGATTTTTTGTTTCCCTTCCCATCCAAGAAAATACTTATAGAAGAAAGTTAGGAAAACCCAATGTTTGTCTTATTTTTTGCTTCTGCTTTTTCTTCCACGACCCAGCACATTGCAGATCTGCCCTGGGTGAAGAGATTATGGGAGAGGCTTATGGAGCAGGCTATCAATTCTAAGGCACTGAGGGTCTATCCCTTTCTTGTATCAAAGGGCTGCCTGGAATGTTCCTCTCATTTATAGGTCAGCCTGGGTGCTAAAGCAAAGGCATCTGCCCCAAACTCTTCTGCATGCACATGGGGACATGTGAACATAGATCTTTGCCCACCAATGCTGCTTTTTGCATGGAGTCACTGAAGCTGTGTGTTGGGTGGGAAACAGGGAGGTAGTGGGTGGACAGTGAGAATTAGGATTCAACCTTTCCTCAGGTGCCCTGGTCTTGGTCTGCAAAGGAAAAGCCACTGCTAGCTACCCCAGTTCCGAGCATGCAGCATCTCCTCCCCAGTTTGTCCATAAATAATCCCTGCTCACATAAGTGAGTAAGGACAGGAACCCACTGGAACTAACACAAGCCCTCACATTTAAAGTCCTAAGCAGATCCAAATCCAGGCTTGCCACACTGGGTCCATGTAGTCTACCCTTGTAGAAGGGGCTATTAGCATGAATTTCTTTTTAATACTTGCGGATTCTCCTTCAGGAGCAGCTTGGAGAAATCTAAGACCCCCTCTTAGACAAGCCGAATCTATTTAGATACATGTAAGCAAGCTGCTTCTTAAATATTTTTAAGATGTGGGTTATGTCCATTCATTAGAGACAAGAGCAAATAGGGACAGTTTCCATTTGGGGGGTATCTGGTCAGGAGGCTTTTAGGGAATCCTGATGTTCTAGGCAGTAGTAGTCCCAATCTTCCATCCTTTATTATTTGACAAATAATAAATATATATAATGCTTTATAGTTATTAGTCTTTTGGTCTTGTTTCTGGAACCCATGCATCTGCTGACCTTTCCACTTGGAATGTTTTTAAAGCAGATCCCCATAGAGTTACCTCCTTGGCAGGAGGGCTATACTTTTGAGCACAGGGCTGCTGGGATTAGGGTAGCTGCCTCCCCCTTACCCAAAAAGCTTGTCCCCTGGCTGGCCCCCCTTCCTCTAGTTTTTCAGGCCCTGTGATCTTTACTGCAAAGCAAACCATATGGTTCTGATTCTGGCTTCTGACTTACCAAGAGCATTTCATGTCTCTCTGGTGGCGGGAAGCCCTCTGGACTCTTTAAGTAGCTGCTCTGGCATTTAAGAGAGGATGCCAGCTCTTTTGGACTCTCTCACCAGCTGGGCATAAAAGCCCAATGGATGGTAACATGCAGTGTGGAGGAGGGGTGCCCAGAATGGCTGTAGAGGTGGGGAGACATTCCTGGGAGTCAAAGAGGTGGACTCCAATTTAGCTACCTTTGGGTATCTGTCCAGAGAACTGACTTTCCCCCCAGATTTCCATCTGAGTCTTCTGATGAGATGACCCTCCCTAGAGACGGGAGAGCAGGACCTAGTCCTTCTGGAAAAGATAGGGAAGGGAAGTATTGTCTGACATAAGGAACCACACAAAGATTCTAATCCCACAAATTGGTGTTTCAGTTAGCAAAAACAGCTGCAGTCAGATTAACTTCAGAGGAGCTTCCATGGGGGTCAGTGGAAGAAAATTCTGTGATCTGAGTGGTAAGGAAGGTGAAGGTTAGGGGAAGTTAATCACTTCTCAGAAGTGATCAAAGATACTCTATGTGAAAGGGGTGAGGGGATGGTGACAGGCTAAGAAAAACCCAGAAGTAACATTTTGTTTATTTATATAATGCTTTATAGTTATTAGTCTTTTGGTCTTGTTTCTGGACCCATGCATTTGCTGACCTTTCCACTTGGAATGCTTTTTAAAGCAGACCCCCATAGAGTTATCTCCTTTTTTTTTTGACTCAGCAAAGTCTTCAAGCATCTCCTATATTTTGTTAGTTATCCCTTCTTGTCCTCCAGATTTCAGTGTCTCCTTCTCAGAGAGGGCTTACCTAACCAACCTCTCTCAGGTGATCCCTACTTCACTCCCTATCATATCATTTATTTCCTTCCTAGAACTCATCATTATTTGATATTACAGACATACCCCATTTTATTGTGCTTCACTTCGTTGTGCTTTGCAGATATTACATTTTTTACAAGTTGAAGATTTGTGGCAACCTGCATTGAGCAAGTTTATTGGTGCCATTTTTCCAACAGCATTTGCTTACTTTGTGACTCTGTGTCACATTTTGGTAATTCTCACAATATTTCAAACTTTTTCATTATTATTATATTTGTTATGGTGATCTGTGTTCACTGATCTTTGCTGCTGTAATTGTTTGGAGGTGCCACCAACCATGCTCATATAAGATGGCAAACTTAATTGGTAAATGTGTGTGTTCTGACTGTTCCACCAGCAGGCTGTTCCCTCATCTCTTTCCCTCTCCTCAGGCCTCCCTATTCTCTGAGACACAACAATATGGAAATTGGGCCAATTAATAACCCTACAGTGGCCTCTAAGTGCTCGAGTGAAAGGAAGAATCGCATGTGTCTCACTTGAAATCAAAAGCTAGAAATGATTTAGCTTAGTGAGAAAGGCACATCAAAAGCTGAGATAGGGGGCGCCTGGGTGGCTCAGTCGGTTAAGTGTCTGCCTTAGGCTCAGGTCATGACCTTGGGGTCCTGGGATAGAGCCAGCTTCTGGCTCTCAGCTCAGTGGTTTTTCTGCTTCTCCCTCTCCCTCTTTCTCTGTGATCTCTCTTGCTTTCACTCCTCTCAAATAAATAAAAATCTTAAAAAAAAAAAAAAAAGCTGAGATAGGCCAAAAGCTAGATCTCTTGCATCAAACAATTGTGAGTACAAAGGAAAAGTTCTTGAAGGAAATTAAAAGTGCTATTTCAGTGAACACAGAAATGATACGAAAGCAAAGCAGCCCTACTGTTGATATGGAGGCCGTTTTAGCGGTCTGGATAGAAGATCAAACCAACTACAATATCCCCTTAAGCCAAAATCTAATCCATAGCAAGGCTCTAACTCTCTTCAATTCACTGAAGGCTGAGAAAGGTGAGGAAGCTGCAGAAGAAAAGTTCAAAGTGAGTAGTAGTTTGTTCAAAAGGTTTAAGGAAAACAGGTGTCTTCATAACATGAAAGTGCAGGGTGAAGCAGTGAGTGATGAGAAGCTAAAGGAAGTTATCCACAAGATCTGGCTAAGATAATTCATGAAGGTGGCTACAGTAAACAACAGATTTTAGATGAGATGGCCTTATATTGGAAGAAGGTGCCATCTAGGATTTTCATAGCTAGAGAGGAGAAGTTAATGCCTGGCTTTAAAGCTTCAAAGGACAGGCTGACTTTTGTGCTAGGGGCTAATGCAGCTGGTGACTTTAAGTTGAAGCCAGTGCTCACTGACCATTCTAAAAATCCTGGGGCCCTTAAGAATTATGCTAAGTTGGTACACCTGGGTGGCTCAGTCAGTTAAGCATCTGCCTTCAGCTCAGGTCATGATCCAAGGGTCCTGGGATCGAGTCCTGCTGAGCAGGGAGCGTGCTTCTCCGTCTGCCTGCTGCTCTGCCTACTTGTGCTCTCTCTCTCTCTCTCTGTGTCAAGTAAATAAAATAAAATCCTAAAAAAAAATTATGCTAAATTTACTCTGTCTGTGCTCTATGAACGGAACAACAAACCTGGATGACAGCACATCTATTTACGAGATTTATTGAATATTTATTTTATTTTTTTAAAGATTTATTTATTTGTCAGACAGAGCGAGCGAGCACAAGCAGGGGGAGCAGCAGGGAGAGGGAGAAGCAGGCTCCCCACTGAGCAGGAAGCCTGATGCGGGACTCGATTCCAGGACCCTGGGATCATGACCTGAGCCAAAGGCAGACGCTTAACCAAGTGAGCCACACAGGCATCCCAATTTATTGAATATTTAAAGCCCACCATTGAGACCTACTCCTCAGAAAAAAGATTTCTTTCAAAATATTATTGCTCATTGATGAGGCACCTGATCACCCAGGAGCTCTGATGGAGATATACAAGATTAATGTTGTTTTCATGCCTGCTAACATAGCATCCTTCTGCAGCCCATGGATCAAGGAGTAATTTTGACTTTCAAGTCTTATTATTTAAAAAATACACTTCATAAGACTGTAACTGCTATAGATAGTGATCCCTCTGCTCGGATAGATCTGGGCAAATTAATAACCTTCTGGAAAGGATTAACCATTTTAGATGCCATTAAGAACATTTGTGATTCATGGGAAGAGGTCACAATATCAACATTAACAGGGGTTTGAAAGAAGTTGGCTCCAACCCTCAGGGTTTGAGGGGTTCAAGACTTGAGTGGAGGAAGTAACTGCAGATGTGGTGGAAATAGCAAAAGAATAAGAAGTGGAACTGAAGGTGTGACTGGATTGCTGCAATCCCGTGATGAAACTTACATGGATGAGGAGTTGCCTCTTACAGATGAGTAAAGAAAGACGTTACTTGAGATAGAAACTACTCCTGGTGAAGATGATCTGAAGATTGTTGAAATGACAACAAAGAACTTAGAATATCACATGAACTTGGTTGATAAAGCAGTGGCAGGGTTTGAGAGGATTGATTCCAATTTTGAAAGAAGTTCTGTGAGTAAAATGCTATCAAAAAGCACTGCATGCTACAGAGAAATTGTGAAAGGAAGAGTCAATTGTTTTGGCAAACTTCATTGTTGTCTTATTTTAAGAAACTGCCACAATCACCCCAATCTTCAGCAACCACCACCCTGGTCAGATAGCAGCCATCAACATCAAGGCAAGACCTTACACTAGTAAAAAGATCAGGACCAACTAACTGAAAGCTCCCATGATGGTTAGCATTCTTTTAGCAACAAAATGTCTTTTAATTACTGTATGTACATGTTTTTTTAGATAAAACACACACTTAATAGACTACAGTATAGTTATTTTACATTATGGTTGAAACCAAAAAATTCATTTGACTTACTCTGAGATACTCATTTATCATGGTAGACTGAAACCAAACCTTCAATATCCCCATGGTATACCTGTATCTTGTTTGTTTACTTGTTTTGGTTTGAGTTATACAACCATAATGTAAGCTCCATGAAAATATCCCATCTATCTTGTTCACTGCTGCATCTTCAGTGCCTAGAATAGTGCCTGCAGAGCAGCGGATCTTCAATCAATATATGCTGAACAATAATATATGAATAAATGAGTGGAGTGTTAGGACTGGAAGAGCTAGCCAAGGAAAGCTAAGTAAAATTGAAATGGTATGCATATGGCTAGAAAGAACAGAAGTGATCAGGAGAGGAAATTGGGACCAGTAACCAATCTTCTGAGAAGGGGAAATAGAAAGTGAATATAAAAGAACAACCACATTTTGTCTGATGCCTTCCAGCTTTCATTATAGTCAACAAACCTTTGTTAAGTACTTCCTGTGTACTAAGAGCTACTGATACAAAGGTGAATGAACTCATAGGTTGAAAGAGGAAGGGGAGAGGAAGTAAAATCAGGAGTTGCTCTTCTTTGAGTTCTCAAGCCATTTCCTTGAATTCACCACTGATAAGGAGACACAGAAGAAATAGCTACATGAAAATAGGGCAAAGTCTATCAGGAGTGTTATGGAATTCAGTAAAGGGAACATTCAGGGAAAATTACAGAGGAGATAGCATATGATCTGGGCCTTGAAGATAAGTAAATAATTCATCAGGCAGAGAGAAAAAGGGTATTCCAGGCAAGGGAACAGCACGAGCAAAGGTGTGGAGTCTTGAAAGTACTTGTTATGCCTGGAAAACAGTAGGCAGACCAAATTGTTCCCTGAGATGAGAACAGAGTGTACATGGTAAAATGGCTAGAGATAAGGCTAGAAACATGAAGGGCTGGTCTTATTCTGGGCCATGCTAAAGAATATGGATTTAGTCATATCAGAACAACCTAGATTCTGGAGTGATCTTACGTGACCCCTGATGAGTGGTGGTGTGTTAGCAAGTTCTCTCCATCTATGACAGAAATCAATCAAAGAACTCTTGGCTTGACGCCCAGAGGTCTCAATGCACCTCACAGGTGTAGCCTCAAATACAGTCCAGCTGAGGGTCTGGGAAAAGAGCTAGGCCAGGATATTGAGCCCCCAACTCTGACCCAAGGCCAGGGTGAGATGGTTTTGTCCCACCAAGGGTCTCACACGTAGCTAGGCCCAGGCTACTCCCTACCTCCCTTGAACTATAAGGGCTCCAGGTAGCTAAGGCAGGGGTAGCTGTCAATGGACAGACTAGGGTGAGATAAGCAAGACATGCATCAAAGGTCTAAGATTTAAGGGGATGTTGGGGTGCCTGGCTGGCTCAGTTGGTGGAACACATGACTTTTGATCTCAGGGTTATGAGCTTGAGCCCCACATTGAGTGTAGAGATTACTTAAAAATAAAAAAAATCTTTAAAATTTAAGGGGGTCCCAAAAATCTTAGTAATTAAAATAACAATATTTAAATGAATTATTAAGATAAAAATTTATGCAAAAGAAATCAGTGATCAGGGAGGCTCTCTTCTATTATTCCATTATCCAGCTCGTTATTCAAGGGTTAGATGTGATCTTGGGGTAATTATTTCATGGGTTCTTCAAACTCTTTCCTCAGATCAGGAAATGAGAAGGCCTAAACCAGACCACCTCCCAGGAATTGGAACCTAGGAGTACCAGCGCCGCCCTCCCCAGTTAATCCAGGACATAGCAGAAGATGGCAGAGCCATCTGGGGCTTACTTCCAACCTGAAACACCCCTCAGTGGCTGGTATGGTATCAGTATGCATCTCCACCACCAGTTTGGCCTACTACCTCTTCGTGGAGATGCCCCACACTCTGGGAACAAGGTACGAGGTAGGCTGTTTTTCAGTGTTTGATGGGCTAACCTGCTTGAGGAATTGATGGTCTTATTTTCTGTGATATCAGCCAATTTTTTCTTTGTGAAAGAGTGAATCATTCCTACCTTTCTCTACACTTCCCACCCCAGAAGAGTGACCAGGGCCTTTTGTTCTGGAGATCAGGACTTTTCTCACCTCTGGAAAACAAACAAATTCAACAGGCTTTTGTTTCTGAAATCAGCCTAGAGTCTCAGCGGTGACAAAGCTATTTTTACTGAGAGAAGGAGGTGCTTTTAGGATTAGAGGAGGGCAGAGGAGAGAGAATCTCCTGAGCTTGGCTCTGGAGGGAATGGTGCTAAAGGGTATGGTGGTCTTCTTGTACAGCCAGGCCCTGCTCCCACTCTCCCACAGGTCCCTGGCATGGCAGAACCTTGAATGGGGAGGACTGAGTGCTCAGGGAGGTGAGCAAAAGCACTGCTATTTGGGAGCCTCGGCACAAGTCTCCATGCCAGCTAGACTTAGAGAAAAGGTCCTAGAATAGACAATTGTCCTGGACAAAGAGTTCCAAGGGTGGCAGGCACTGATTAAAGAGTTTCCCCAAATACCCATAAGCTCCTGAAAAAGGACCAAGGTTGGATTTTATATCCATTGGTGGATGGGAACAAAGGATATTTAATCTAGAACAGTAAAGGAATGTGACCCGTATGTCATGGAACAAATCTTTACCTGTTAACAGTGTTTAACACCAGCCTTCACCCCTTCCTTTAAAGTATTTAGGTTTCTTGGCTCAAAGAAACCTCCAATTTGATTTGTTAACCTGCCTCTCAGGAGTTGGAAGCTGGAAGTGTTCCAGGATATGTGTGTATGGGTGTGCATGCTGCTCTGTGAAAATGCCTATTCCGGTCTGGTCCCTCTCTTACCAATTCAATGGGAGCCTGAGTCAAAGGTAGACTTGACCAAGGACATCCCCTGGAAGTGGGAGGAAAGGTTGCTGGGTAGAGTGGCACGCAAGACTGGGATTGCTCAGGACTGGGGCTCCCCAGGCTCAGCTGTGAAACCCATCTGCAAGTCTGCACTGCCCCCAGGTGACCACACCAGAGCTCTGCCTCCCATTTGGTTTGGGGAGAAGAATATCTGAGATATATGTGACTCTTCCAGCTCTTTGGCGACCCAGTAGTGTGGAGACAAAGGGAGACAAGGGGAGAAGCCAAGAGATCTGTAATCACCAAATTGGGCACTGAAATGTCAAAGAAATGTCTTTTTGCCATGTTACTATGTAATTTTGGCACAATATATTCAGAAAAATCAATTCAGTTCACTAGCTAAAATGCTCAGAGATTTGGGGCAAGAGAACATCAGGTAACTGAGGTTTAGCTAAAATAATTTTTCTGTTTCTACTATTAAAGGTTTTTTTGTTTTTTTTTAAATTTTATTTTATTATGTTAATCACCATACATTACATCATTAGTTTTTCATGTAGTGTTCCATGATTCATTGTTTGCGTATAACACCCAGTGCTCCATTCAATACGTGCCCTCCTTAATACCCATCACCAGACTAACCCATCCCCCCACCCCCCTCCCCTCTAGAACCCTCAGTTTGTTTCTCAGAGTCCATAGTCTCTCATGGTTCGTCTCCCCCCCTCCGATTCCCTCCCTTCATTTTTCCCTTCCTACTATCTTCTTTTTTTATTTGTTTAACATATAATGTATTATTTGTTTCAGAGGTACAGGTCTGTGATTCATCAGTCTTACACAATTCACAGCGCTCACCGTGGCACATACCCTCCCCAATGTCCATCACCCAGCCACCCCATCCCTTCCACCCCCCACCACTCCGGCAACCCTCAGTTTGTTTCCTGAGATTAAGAATTCCTCATATCAGTGAGATCATAATGATACATGTCTTTCTCTGACTGACTTACTTCGCTTAGCATAATACCCTCTAGTTTATTAAAGATATTTTTTAAACCTTTCTGACATTCAATCATTCAAAGAATTATTGGGGACTTAGTTTATGCTATGCACTATACTAGAAATGGAGGATGTAAAGACATTGTCTCCATCTGCAAAGAGCTTACAGTTCAGGAAAAGAGACATATAAGTATAATGTAATTATAATAAATCGTAGATAACAATAATAAATGAGGTCTGTGCCTCGATAGAGGTATGTAAAAGATATGTAAGCACCTAATGGACCAGGGGATGGGACTAATCAGGGAAGACATCCTTCCTGGAAGAAGTGATGTCTGAGCTGGATCTTAAATGTGTTATCTATGTGGGGACAAGGGGTTGACAACAAAAGGAGACCACATTTAAGACAGAAAGGCCAGCAGTAGCAAAGATGATGATGAGAGAAACAAAGGTGGGGGCAGGAGGGGCCCTAAGGGTCAGAAGAAGCAGACAGGAAGGGCCTTACACATATTAGATCAAGGAGCCTGGATCAAATCCCATAGAGTCGCTGAAAGGTTTTAAATAGGCGATACATATGGTCAGATTTAATTTTACAAATACACGAGCAGAGGTTATGGAGGGGAGATTGACGGAACACATCTGGAGACAAGGAGACCAGAGAAAATAATCTAACTTAAAGCAGAACCATATAGGAGAAAGAAAAATAAGCACCTGAATTAGTGAGTTTGGGGAGAAAACAACAGTTCTAAGGGCCTTGGATGAAGGAGATGAAGCAAAGGAAAAATCAAGGAAGGCTCTCCAATATCTAGCTCAGGTGACTGTGTGGCTGATGGTATTGCCAATTAGATGCTAAATTCCAATGGAAGAGCAGGGCTTAGTGAGGAAGGAGTTGAGTTCTGTTTGCTCTAATGTATCTCTGGGATACACTGAAATAGAGATATCTGGGAATCTGTTAGAAATAAAAGCTAAAGTTTTTGGGAGAGATAATAAGCTAGACATGCAGATTTGGGGTGTTACTTGCATAATGATCAAAATTAAAACCAGGGGAACAGATGAAATTGCCCAAAGAGAACAGGAATAAAGAAAAGGACAGAGATCCAAGGACTAAACTCTGGACAAGGAAACCTTTGGTAGTACTGTCTTACATTTTTCTGGGGCTTTGGAGTTTACTAACTGCTTTCACATCTATACCTTACTCAGTTCTCATCTGGGGAGTTCTGTAAAGCAACTGGTAAAGTCAGGGGTGATTGTGATGATGCCAAGGCTGTAACAGATTCAATCCATTGGATGGGCAGGATGTGGGACCAGCACTTCCCCCGACACTGTCACAGAGGAAATTCCCAGCTATTGACTCGAAGCTCTGGGTTAACATGACAGAGTAGGATCCTAAAGGGTCTTGAAACTCTTGCCTAGACTCCTGGTTGGGAACAGAGCTGGCCTGTGACTCTGAGTTAGAAAGGCTGTGGAGGGACAGTGGCAGAGCTGACAGAAGCTCTGCAGTAGCTTGTCTCCAGAAGCAGAGGTAGTCTGTCTGCTTCTATGTGTCCTAAAGGCAGCAGTCCACCAGCCCCAGCTGAGGAAGGGCTGCAAGCTATGGGAGAGGAACATTTATATCGTATCAGTTCACTTGTCATGAAAAGAATATAATCCTAGGAAAGAAAATGAATAAAGCAGTGTTGTTAAATTCTAAATAGCTACTCTTGTCAGATGAAAACAAACAAACAAACAAAAACCTCAAGGTCTGAGGTCTATTTTTTTGGTTGAAAAGGAGACTAATAAGTGTTAGATTATGTTCCTGACATATTAGGCCCAAATGAGAATTTCTTCCACGTGTAATTCAGGCTTGAAAGAGGACTGCAAAGGGAATTACTTTCTCATGATATGACTCTTTGTTATTTTATGCTTGTCCATTTACCACCTAAAATTATGTCCCATGTAACTCAATGTCATCTCATATACTATCCTATCACTGGTACATGCCCTAAACTTTTGGAAACAAGGTTTTGATGCGTGAGAGTAAATCAGGCATGGGATGTGGGAGCTAAAACTGAGGCTATTAGATACTAGAAGTAAATCAACAAAACCAAGTAGAGAATCTTCAAAGGCCAACTTCACGTCCTTTACAAGTTTGTATAAACCCTTTTACAACATTTTGTAAATTTTCTAAAATTTATTTTTGTATCATCTCTGGCACCTAGGATAGGATGGCATCCATAATAGATGCTCAATAGATACCTGGAGCTGACTGACTGAACAAAATGGTATTATTCGGACAAATTGTGCAAATAGGACCCTAGGAGCCCAAGAGGTAGACAGGTTTTCTGAAAGGTACTCCCTTATCTCCCACCTCCAACCGATACAGGCTCAGCCTAAAGTCTAAGCAAGGTATGGAAATGCCATAAACCAGCAATGTAGAATCGGTTCTAAGGACTGAACCTTGAAAAGAATAATTCTTTCTCCTCTTTTGAACTTGGAGACCTGGCTTTTGATAAATAACTTTCTTTACTCTTGCAATGGTCTTGTCCCATTTTCAAGTGGTGAAATAACTTCAAAGTAGGTTCCCTCTCATAATGAAGTGTTCCAGGTGTGTCTTGCATTTAAATCATCAAGGAACACTCCTTATCTGCCATACATAAGAGACTGGTACCCTAAGTTTGTATCCATTCAAGTGTATTTTCTTGATTTTGCGTAGATAACATGAGTGATGGATAGATAAAATCTGTAACTACTCTTTATAAAGTAAAATACCTGAGTCTTTCAAAGTCAGTTTGGGAAATTCAAGCCCATCCTAAGAGAAAGGTGAAAATACCGTCATTAGACACTCAGCCCTGAGGAAGTCCCCTTTAAAGTTATTAGGCCTGTAGACAGAGATGAAACCGACAAACCTTACATACTTTGTCCTAGTCTGGAGCAGGGAATTTAATTTTCTTCTGAGAAGGGACTTTAGGTGCCAAAGGAAAACAGATTGAAAATAAACCCCTCTCTGAAAGGGTATAAACTAGCTATGGAAAAGATTTCAGAAATCTGGCCAATGAATCTTTCTGCCCACCCTAGTTTAGTGCTAAGGCTCTGTGCCCAGATTCTAACAAAGAACCAACTTCTGTGGCTAGAATTATTTATTTATGACTCCCCTTCTCATTGTGGATCATTGATGGCAATATCTAAACAACCAATTTGTCCCTCTTTGTTCCTCTCATGCATCAATCAGTGCATTCCCAAAGACTACACATTTTTATTTTTAACCCAAGTTAAACGTAATAAGGAACCTTACTGCTGCCAAATGCCACCCCAAATCTCAAAGTGAGATATAAGGGATTTGGAGGTTGTCTATTGTTTTAGAGAATTCCTGCCAAGTTCCTTGCAGAAAAATAGGCTGACCCCATTAGTAAATCATGTCATCACCATCGGCCCATTTTCTCTCTGATTTTGGTGATGAAATCCTTCTATGAACAGAGGAGAGTTACATTGTCAGATTCCCGAAGCAATCCTCCTTTGGACTTACCTGTAGAAATTGCTGAGTGGGAAAGGTCAGTGAACTCAGAGACCAAGCTTTGGTTCGGTGACTTCGGGAGCCCGACCAAAGCTATCCCCGTCTTCCCACTCCTTTTTATGCAACCCTGAGCTGCAAATAACCTCAAGCTGTGGTGCCACCCCTCAAACCACTTTATCTGGCCTCCCAGATCTTCAGCACTCTCAGAGCCAAGGGGCCTCTATATTCTCCTGCTCCATGGCTTCCTCTGCCTCAAGGACCTCTACCTCCCAGGGTGTTACAACTCAGCAAGGGTTTCCCTGGTGTGAGTTATTTTGCTTTAAGGCTACTTTTCTATCACATTTCTAATATGGAAGCAGCCTGAAATTAAAATGCACAAAACTTAATTTTGGACACCAAAAGGATTTGGTGCAATTGAATTTCAGGCATTGTCTGGGTCTCCCTGAAGTTGAGCCTGCTGTATAGGGGCTTCTTGTGCATGGCTTTGGAGCAGTTTGATAATTTGAAACATCACTTAGCCATGACAGAGCCCTGGTACAGCCAGAAACCAACAGATTCCTTCCTTTCATCCCTTCCCCTTCCCAGCCCTACCTCCCTCCTTTCCTTCCTTCCTTCCTCTCTTTCCTTCTTTCTTTCTTGTAAGGTCTATGCCCGACATAGGGCTTCAACCCACGACCCCAAGATCAAGAGTTGCATGCTCTACCGACTGAGCCAGCCAGGTGCCCCCAATAGATTTCTTAATTAGGACTTCATCCAGTGCCATTCTCCAAGTTGAATCAATACCACTTACTAGCTATGTGAACTTAACAAGTTATTTAACCTCTTTGCACCTCAGCTTTCCCAGATGTAAAATAGGGACAATGATACTTCCTTAATGTGAACTTTAAGTGAGATATGATATGTGTAATACATGGTAGGTGCTCAGTAAATTCCAGTTCCTTTAACCCTACCTTCTACATTTTAGAGAGAATCTATTCATCTGCCTCACCTCTTGCTTCATAGGTGGTATAAGGCTTGGGCTGAAATAGTCCTCGAGGGCACTTCTAGGAAGGATATGGGGTGAATACCCTAGAAAATAACAAGGATTGGTCTCTCTCTTTCTCAGATTACAATGGTAAGACCAAGAGATACTCTGTCTGAATTTAGCTCCACTTCAGAGAATGCTTACAATGTTCATTTCTGGGACAAGCCTGTTAGTAGGCAAGACCACGACTCATTAACATAGCCCAGCCCAGAACCCTGAAGACAGAGTGATTTTTATCTTACAGTATAGGGTGGAATGTATGAGGTCATATATCTGGCTCATATATAAGGCTCTTGAGAGCAAAAGTACTTGTCACAAGAACATGACATTACCAGGTCCATATTCTAGACAATTATTTACATGACCCACAACTCTTTGAAGCAGGAATCCTCTTACTCATGTTTATTTCCTTTAAGTATCTACCATATTGCTTTGCACATCGAAGGCATTCATTAAATTGGATTGACTCAGTATCCTAGAACATGAAACTGAAGGAAAAATAATGCAACTTAAAATTGCTAGAGAGCAAGATCCAGACTGACTAAAAGAACCAGGAAGAAACCAAAGCTGGGTGGAATATTTTCTTTTTTTCTTTCCTTTTTTTCTCAGTTTTAAAATATTTTTAAAAAAATATTTATTTATTTATTTATTTTAGAGAGAGAGAGTGAGAGAGTGCACGTGGGGGGGGAGCAGAGGGAGAGAGAAAAAAATCTTCAAGCAGACTCCCCGCTAAGTACAGAGCCCCGTGGGGCTCGATTCCAGGACCCTGAGATCATAATCTGAGACTAAATCAAGAGCCAGATGCTTAACTGACTGAGCCACCAAGTGCCCCTGGCAGAATCTTTTCTATGTATCAGACTTTGCTCACATAACTTTTATCTGAGGACCTTCACCATCTACTAGAAAGTTATTGCACTTAAGAAGACTATCTTTTTTTTTTAAGACTTTATTTATTTGACAGAGAGAGAGAGAGAGAGAGAGAGACAGCGAAAGAAGGAACACAAGCAGGGGGAGTGGGAGAGGAAGAAGCAGGCCTCCTGCTGAGCAGGGAGCCCGACTCGGGACTCAATCCCAGGACCCTGGGATCATGACCTGAGCCAAAGGCAGACGCTTAACGACTGAGCCACCCAGGTGCCCTTAAGAAGACTATCTTAGGAATATGTTGTTAGTAGCATAACTGGCTAGAACAGTGGCTGAAATAGAGTCTTGTTCCTGAAGCCATGCCTAGTCACCAGCAAGTGATAAGTAAGACCTTTCCCCTTACTGTGGGATGGGTTAAGACAGTGTGACACCAGCCATTTGGAACGGCCATGGGGCTGGGAGCTTGGTTCAAATCCCCTCTGCCCCGGGGGGATTTGCATAGGAAAATTTAAGTTTTTCAGTCAATCATTACCTCCTCTGTGTTTTGTCCTTGATGCTAATGGAGTGTGTGCTACTGTAATTCATTAATTAAAATTCTCCTTTCCCTTAAAACTCAGTTTTGCTACCTTCAGGCTCACTATATAATTTTTTTTCCCCCTAAGAGCTAAAATGGGAATATTCCAGGCTGGGAGAGCCAGAATTAGAGTGACTGGGGTGTGAGTAAACTGCTAACAGTGTTGTCTCCTCCACTAGATTTTAACTCCTGAAGGCAGGGACTGTGTCATTCATCTGTGTATCCCTACTGCCTAGTGGGATTCCATGGTGGCTATTCAATAAATGCTTACTTATTAATAAATGAGTCAAATATAACCAACATTGCAAAAAATTATAGGTGTGAGACTGATTGTATAGATAATATGCACCAGAGAACTGCAGAAGAAGAAATCTTTGTGGGGCAAGATGGTCAAGGAAGTTTCTATGGAAGGAGTAGGAAAAGTTCCATGGAAGAATTTGACTCTCTGTACAGAGATGGGATAAGATATGATAAGAATATGGGCTTTCAAATCACTTAAACCCTGTGAGCCTCAATTTTCCCTCTATCCAAAAATTTACATTTAAAAATGGGGACAATAAATCTACATCATACATAAAGAGTAAATGAGATGGCTATATAAAGTAATTAGCATAGAGCATGATGCACACAAAAGAATTTTCTTCCCTCTCAAAGTTATCTTCCTTCTACTAAACTGTATAGTCATCCCATTGGACTTGAAAGCTGTCCTGACAGTATTCTGGAGTTAACAGTGTCATTTCCTTCACCAGCCAAGGAGCTTTCTAGCTCCTCTGGTGAAAGATGTTTCAGGGAGGCTTTGTTCTCTAAGGACAAATGAGATAAATAAGCATGCTAAATACTTTCTATCTTCTATCCTTGAGCACACAGGACTATGGGAGACCTCTACTAAGCAAGGCATCTCCAATTTTATTTCTGTTTGCACTTCACAGAACTTTATTATGGGAAGAGCTCTTTGAGATAATTTAATATATATATTTCTTTTTATATATTAAAACAAAAACTTTAACCCAGAGCAATTATGTGATTCACTCAGCTAGTTAATGGCAGAACTATCAACTATATACTTGGGTAGTTTTTATGTGAACATGTGTTTTCATTTCTCTTGGGTAGAATTGCTGGTTCATATGGTAACTCTACATTTAACATTTTGAGAAGCTGCAAACTGTTTTCCAAAGTAGCTACACTTCCCTCTCTATTTCTGGCACCCTGGGGTCGCAAGGAAATTATGGCTCATAAGCCAGTACTGTGGATAGGAAATAGATACTGCAGAGAAACTACTTCTCCAAGCATGTACTACATTAACCATGTGTTTCAAATTCATACTATCTATGTAGTTCAGGAATGTAAACTGAGCAATTAACATAAAAGTGGGTTTAGAACTGATCAAATACAGAGGTGTCCATGGACAGGGTAAACCTAAAAGTCTATACCTAGACAAACTATAATTTAAAAGGAAAAGCAAAATAAATGTATTTAAAGACCTACAGAGGGGCGCCTGGGTGGTTCAGTCGGTTAAGCGTCTGCCTTCTGCTCAGGTCATGATCCCAGGGTGCTGGGATGGAGCCCCATGTCAGGCTCCCTGCTCAGTGGGGAGTCTGTTTCTCCCTCTCCCTCTGCCTGCAGCTCGGCCTGCTTGTGCGAGCGCACGCTCTCCCTCTCTCTCTGTCAAATAAATAAATAAATAAATAAATAAATAAATAAATAAATAAATAAATAAAATCTTAAAAAAAAATTAAGACCTACCGAGACTTAGAACATTCACCATCAAAACACTCTTACTAAAAGAGCTATTAAGGAATGTACTCAAACCAGAATCAAAACCAAGAAGGAAATAGGGGAGTGCAAGAAGCAATGGTGAAAAAAAGTTGTTAAACATGTTGATACATCATGCTAGCTTATAGGACTAGCAAACCCTTTAAGCTAAAAAAAAAAAACAAGGACAGTAAGAGAAGAAAAAAAAATTACAGGCTAATCTTATCCTTGAGCACAGTTGCAAAAATCCCAAATAAAATACAAAGAAATCAAATTCAATTTCATGATCAAGAAGGATATTAACACAGGAATGGTTCCACATTAGAAACTTTATTTATGTGTGGGTGGGGATGGGCTAGGTGGGTGATGGATATTAAAGAGGGCACTTGCTGTGATGAGCACTGGGTGTTGTATGTAAGTGATTAATCACCGAATTCTACTGCAGAAAACAATATTGCACTGTATGTTAACTAACTAAAATTTAAGTTAAAAAATTAAGAAGAAACTTTATTTATGTAATTCAAAACTATATAACCATCTCAATATGTATCAAAAAATTAAATAGAACTCACTCATTCATTTTGCTTTATCTATATTCATGATTTGTACTCCTCTATATATTGTCTTTTCCCATTCCCCTGCACAGAGAAAACCCCATACTCAAAATCTTATTAGGCAGGGATCTGTCTAGAGAGTCTGCGGACATTTTTTTTTTTTTTGCAAGAGTAAAAGTTATTAGGATATATTTCCTGCTGTTTTCAACTCTGATTAAAGTCTTCAACAGAGGCTCTTCAGAAGATCAGATACAATGTTTTGAATATAAGTAGTCATGTCCCACATCACAAACTTTCCTTGCTCTCTTCAAGCCCCCTGCCCACCTAATTTGCAGCAGATGACATTGCCTACTACCTTTTTTTTTTTTAAAGATTTTATTTATTTGAGAAGAGAGAGCTCGAGCCAGGGGAGGGGCAAGCAGATACCCTGCTCAGTGGGGAGCCCGATCCCAGGACCCTAAGATCATGACCTGGGCCTAAGGCACTGAGCCACCCAGGCACCCCCTAGCCACACTTTACATACTTGCTTGTCAAGGGACATTTCTATCACTGCAGGAAGTTCTGACAGTGCTGTGCATGATCTGACAGGTGGGGAATTCAGTACTTTGCAAATCAGAAACACAGCAGTAGTAGAGCCGAGAGGTCTCACATTTATTACTGAACCAACCTACTGGTGCAGAGGCATAGTCAGAGAGAAAAATCATTTCCATGATAAGATAAGTCTATGGCCAGGTAGGAAGGATGTTTACAGAATGATAGAACACATGATCTTCACGCAGCTTAATTAAATATGTATGCCAATTAGGTGTGTCATCTCATGACGTGTGACGCCTTACAGACCCAGCTTGGTTCTTCTCCAGTGCCTCCTTTTGGAGTTGTACCTGATCTTATTACCAGTTTTCATCCGAATCCACTGGGGAATGGGACGATTCTGCTTTTGTTTCTTGGCCAGGAATCGCTTGATTCTGAAAGTCTTGTGAGAAGACGTGGCGAGAAGCAGCCAGCCACGCAGAGCAGGATGGCGGCAAAAAAAAAAGAGAGCTGCCTACTACCTTTAAGATCAAAAGAGCACCCCCAGTAGTAAACTCCCCTAAATTCTTTCTATCTCTTCTAGTCCTACCTTTCAACCTAAGATTTCCTCCCTCTGCTCACAGCCTACACTTCTACTAGACCTCTTGGTTGCATCTTGCCCCAACATTTCTCTCCTATTCTTACCTTCTTTCTGGAAATAAAACACTTTGGCTAAGCAATTCAGTCTCGTCTTTTCTATTGTTCTTTTCACCCTTCCCCTACCACTCCTCCCACCTTTTTTTAAAAAAAGATTTTATTTATTTGAAAGAGAGAGTGTGAGAGAGCATGAGTGGGCTAGGGGGAGAGGGAGAGAGAGAATCTCAAGTGGACTCTGTGAGCACAGAGCCCGATGTGGGGCTCAGTGTCACAACCCTGAGATCATGACATGAGCTGAAATTGTTTGTAGGCAGTATATATATATACTCAAAGTAATTTTCTTCTCTGGCATTTATCAAAAGAGCATTTGTCTTTTTCATGGAAATGGGTCACGTTAGATGCTCATTCATAAAAGAAATTGCCGTGTATTTAAGACATCCAGAAAATACAGCCATTCATAGACATATTAGTATTATTGGTGCTCAATGATATAATAGCCTTCCTTCTAAACACGATTGTCAATTGAAATCTTCTGTGAACCTTAATGAGCTAAAAATTAAATGAAGCCAAAGACAATTATCAACAACCTGCAACACCTTGTATTGAGAGGAAACTTTTCTGGCTTCTGAAAATAAAAATAGTTTCTCTTCAGTCTCAATGTATAGGTACATAACAACAGATTTCCCAGAATGTTGGGCTGTTATTAAATAAAAATAAAAATTTACATGATAATTTCATTCACTGGAAATATGTATTTGAGCTATGTAGCAGGCACTACATAGAGGAAAGGCAGTCCCTGCCTTCCAAAAGCTTATAGATTACTGGGGACCACAGATTAATAAACCAAGTATAGGAAAGGCATTCCCAGGCACAGGCAACAGCACATGCAAAGGCACAGAGGTCAGAGACAGGACAGATGTTTCCACAAACAGTTCCATGTGGCTAGAGGACAGGGGCAAATGTAGTTTGGGGAGATGTTGAGGTTGGAAAGAGAAAAAAGGGTCAGATTTGCCATGCTAAGGGGGGCTTTATTTGCCAGACTACAAAATTTGGATTTTATTCAGGGAACAATGAAGAACTCTCTGATAATGGTGAAAGGAGAAGAGTAGTATGGAAGTAAATTTGAGGTAGGGAGATTAGTTGGAGGTTATAGTAAAAGTCCATCTAAGACATTAAGAGAGCCTAACCTAAAGGAGTGGGGATGGAGAACAGGGTTTAACACTTTCTCTTTTATCACTAAGTATAAGCAATTTTATCACCATGCACCTTGGTACAGTTTTCTTCATGTTTCCTGTGTTTAGGGTTCATTAAACCTCTTGGCTCTATGGCTTTATAGTTTAAATCAAATTGGAAAAATTTCAGTCAATATATCTTCATATACTTTTTCTGTACTGCCTTTCCTTTGGGGACTCAAATTATATACATATTAGGTCACCTGAAGTTGTCCTACAGCTCACTGATATTCTTTTTTACTTTTAAGTCTTTTGTCTCTGTTTCATTTTGAATTGTTTATACTGCTATATATTCCAGTTTTTAATCTTTGCTTCTATAATGTCTACTTTGATATTAATCCCATCTAATGTATTTTTCATATCCAATCTTATATTTTTTCATCTCTGAAAGTTTAAAATATCTTCCATATCTCTACTTAACATTTTTGATCTTTCCTCTAACTTCTTGAACATATGGAATATAGCTATAACAACTGTTACATGTGTCTACTAATTCTAACTCCTGTGCAATTCTTGATCTGTTTATATTGATTATTTTCCCCCTCATTATGCATCATATTTGCCTGCTTCTTTGCATGCTGGTAACTTTTATTGGATGCCAGACATTGTGAATTTTATCTTATTGGAGCTGATACTCTGAGGATTATTCTGGGCTCTTTTCCAGTGGTACTTTAACCAGCCTCAGATAGTTTCCTCAAATCCTGTTCTGATTGGTATTTAGCTGAAGCCTCAAGGGAGATTCTCTGTAGACCTCTGGAGTGCTCTGTCTCTGTGTAGCCCTCTTCTCTTCTCAAAATTGTGCTGTGTGAATTCTAGCTGCTTTGGCCTCCCTGGATCTCCAGCTTCATCTTAGTTCAGGGAGATTGCTGAACTCCACCTGGGTTTTCTCTCCAATAGCAGGATTTAGAGTCAAAACATACCATGGAAATAAAATCAACATGACTTGATAAACAATTAGAAAAGGAGGGATGGAGGATGCTGACAGTCTGAATGGTGGTGTCATTCCCCAAGTTGGGGGATTCATGAACAAACACATAGACTGGGAGCTGGGCAGGGGAGATAAGGAGATTGGTTTAGGGTATAATTAAGGATGAGGTCTGTATGGGCATAGATAGCTGTATATATCCATCTCATGCTCAGAGGGAATAAATGAATTAGAGGTGGAGATTTCAGAAGCGTGAGTACACAGTTGAAAGAGGACTTTATCTACCTCCATTTTGACTGCAAACTTTCTAATTGATTAAATTCTTCTCTCCAGCTTATCTCTTAATCAAGCAAAAGACCCTGAGGGCAAAATGTCCCCTGATGGGAACCAAACCTATCCCCTCAAGCAATAAGGACTGCCCTGAACCAGCAAAACTCACTCATAACTGACCCCAAGACAATGATCAACTTGACCTTCACTGCCCACCTGCGTGTACCCACTGACTTCTGTCCCACATTTTCCTTATATAAACCTGGAAGTATTTTCAGAACTTTGGAGACAGTCTTTGAGACATTAGTCCACTGTCTTCAGGTGCTGGCCTCACTGAAATAAATTCTTTTCTTGTTTTACCACCACTTGTTTCTCAGTCTTTGGATTTTGTCGGCAGTGTGTGGCCGAACCTGATCTATTTGGGACCCCCAGAGCCAGGTGCTCTTGTACCACTGTGCCCTAGCTACAGAATCTGAAGCCATTGATTAGGTCATCCAGGGAGCACATACTGAAAAAAAAAAAAAGGAGAGAGAGAGAGAGGAAAATAGAAGTATGGAGTATTCTAACATTTCAGGTGCCGCAGAGGAGGAAGTCAGTAAAGGAAACTGAGAAGTACACAGAGAAGAAGAACGAGGAGAGCGAAGACAGACTTGTCATTAAAGCCAAGAGACCAGAGGAATTTCAAGAAGGAGACAATATTCTGTAGTGTCCAATGTTCCAGAAAGGTCAGGCATGACAAGGACAGAAAATTGTCTTTTAGCAATTTTAGCAATTTGGAAGTCACTGGTGACCTTAGAGAAAGTTGTTTGTTTTTCCTTAGTAGAATGACTTTCATTGACTTGTTGATTTGCTTGTACATTCATCCATTCATTCATTCAAGCCCAAGCAGTGAGTATGCTTAACCCTCTGAACTCCTCATATTGTTAGGCTAACAGAATTGGGTCTGACTAGGATTCCTGGGAGATCTTCAGGAAACAGAACCATACTCTAAAAGGACTGAAAAAGGAAGATCAAACCTTAAGGGTAGGGCGCAGCCAATAATGAGAAGGGTCAAAAATTCAGTTCATAAATAAATAGCCTAGGAAGTCCCTGGATTGTTCTCTTTATTCTTGAATCCTTGCCTTGCTTGCACTGACCAAGTGCTAACCTTGTTCCAGCCCTAAAACACTTACCTCCTAAATCTGTAGGTGATGACCTTATCAATTCTTTTCTTATTTTTATTTTTTTTAAGATTTTATTTATTTATTTGACAGAAAGAGAGAGAACACAAGCAGGGGGAGTGGGAAAGGGAGAAGCAGGCTTCCTGCCGAGCAGGGACCCCGATGCGGGGCTCCATCCCAAGACCCTGAGATCATGACCTGAGCCGAAGGCAGTTGCTTAACCAACTGAGCCACCCAGGTGCCCCATGACCTTATCAATTCTAATCTCATCTTTCTTAAGGGATCGATTTGATTTTCATATCTCATTATATGAGTCAGAAGAAGAAAATATTTTTCTTGCACATCTTAGGTTATTTTCAGTTAAAACTACACATTTTTGATAGCTTGGCAGGGATTTTTTTTTTTTTTTTTTTTTTTTTTTTGCACAGAAGAGCCCCTCGTCTGTCTGAGCAAATTTAAAAAGAGTTTAATAGTAGAAGCTTCAAGTTCCCCTATACTCCATCCACTACATTTAACCCCAAAGTAGTCAAATTCCAGCAAGCCTGAGAAGGGAAGACAATCAAGGACAGCTTAGAAAAACCCAACCTTTCTATTGGGCCTTCTTTGATGGGGCCAGGGTGGGGGGGGGGGTTGAGGGGGGGGGGGGATTGTTTGTCTTTTAAAGCCTATTTGACTCAGGTGCAGAAAGGAGGAAATTGTCAAATGCTCAGTTACCCCTCAGGAGGCACAAGAACATTTGACCAATGTTTTTCCTACCTTGAAGACCAGCTGTTCTCTCCTCAGATGTTTTCTAGTCAAAGTGAATTTCTTCATCTTTTAAAAAGCTGCAGCTTTTCTACAAGGGAGAAAAGTGGTACTAGCTTCCAGAAAGGAAAAAGTTTAAATCTCATAGAATTCCCTACATCAGGAGAAAAAAAACACGATCTGCACTTTAAAGTGTTTTGTTTCTAGGCCTTCCCCACTTGCTTAGAAACTTTACACCATCCAAATCTCCCCTCTAAAGCACATGTCTGTGAGAAAGAAGCACAAAGACATTTTTCCAATGGTAATTCCCAGATGTGAGCTGCCCAGAATGAACTGCAGCCCTGCTGTCAACTTCCAGGACAATCATGGGCTGAGTTCTCTTGACACATGCTTTTATGCAGTTTTAGCAAAAGAAGCCTAAATTTAGGGATGTGACGAAATCCTATCCTTTTCTCTGCTGCCTCTCTTCTTATGCTAAAACTAGACTTTACTCTCCCAGTCATACATGATTTATGTACAGATTGTGACTAATTCTAGTCTGTCTAGGGTTAAGATAATTAAAATATAACGGTCTCTTAGGTTTTTGTCCTAATTGGTATTTATCCTAATATTTGAAGGTGACAAAAGCAACAAAATATATAAAGCTCTTGTGCCTCCTAGGTGATACAAAGAAGCTTTCTTTGAAAAAGTTGTAAAGAAGGCTTGAGAGGGGACTGAGTATGGTGGGAACACATGTGTTAAGTTGTATGACAGGGAAGGAAAGGGTTAAGTTGGACATTTTGCAGGCAGATTTCAAAGTGGAACCTTAGTTGTTGGAGGGGAGGTGGGTGGGGGGATGGGGTAACTGGGTGATGGGCATTAAGGAGGGCACACAATGTAAGGAGCATGGGGTATTATGTGGAACTGATGAATCACTAAACTCTACCTCTGAAACTAATAAGACACTATATGTTAATTAATTGATTTTAAATTTAAAAAAAGGAAAAAAAAACAAAGTGGAACGTTAGTATTTGGTGTTCAAGAGGCTCTGGAGAGGGCACTTAAACCCAGAAGTTAGGAATGGTAATGGAATACAGTTTGGGAAATTGCTATTTTTACTGTGACTAGAAGAGCTACATGTGGGATTCTGGTATAAACTGGGACAGGAGGTTGTTTGGAAATAATTATAAAAGCATGATGTGTGTGTAAATCCATGCTGAAGTCATATGATTGCATTCATAATTAATTGCCTATGGGTACTATAATAGTGTTGTATGGAAAAAGGATTAATTCCAACAAGGCTCTTTTTTAAGATCTCCTTATTAGTCTAGGTAGCAAAGAGATATTGTTACAGAATGCCAGCTAAGAAAGATTGTGGTATGGGACGCCTGGGTGGCTCAGTTGGTTAAGCGACTGCCTTCGGCTCAGGTCATGATCCTGGAGTCCCAGGATCGAGTCCCGCATCAGGCTCCCTGCTCAGCAGGGAGTCTGCTTCTCCCTCTGACCCTCCCCCCTCTCATGTGCTCTCTCTCTCTTTCATTCTCTCTCTCAAAATAAATAAATAAAATCTTAAAAAAAAAGGATTGTGGTATGAACATGTCATTAAATGTTAATTAAAATAGCACCAAATAGACATGGGAGACTTGGACAGAGGGAGGGAAAGGACATATAAAGCAGAGGAGGGAGAGCTTTTCCTGGGTTTTCTTCTTGGAGGAGTAGCCGGTAGGGCATTGGAGGAGACTGCTCATGCCACTGAAAGCAGAGAAGCCAACAAATATAGAGGACTAGGAAGACACATGTTCCTCTGATCCAGAAGGTTCTAGGGACCAAGTTTAGAGGGTTCCAGTTTGGTCTGCCTGGGAAGAAGGTGAATATGGAATTTTATGGTTTAACTTTCTGATTTCTTTTTTTTGAAGATTTTATTTATTTATTTGACAGAGAGAGAGAGAGAGAGAGATACAAGTAGGCAGACAGGCAGGCAGGCAGAAGGAGAGGGAGAAGCAGGCTCCCCCGCCAAGCAGGGAGCCCAATGCGGGGCTCGATCCCAGGATGCCGGGATCATGACCTGAGCCAAAGGCAGATGCCCAACCAACGGAGCCACCCAGGTGCCCCATGACTTTCTGATTTCTAACATCTCTTTTGCCACTGATCTCAATATTGGGGGAAAAAGGTGTAAAGTTATAAAAGCTGGCTAAAATGCAAATATTAAAAGAAGCAACCTCAAATGTATGTCATTAGTCACCAAGTATAAAGATTAATACCTTTTCCAGTTTTGTTGAAGAAGTCTGGGTAAAAAGAAAGCTGATGGTTCTTTAGAATCTGAATTTTAAGAAGGGATCAGAGGGGCTCCTGGTGGCTCAGTTGGCTAAGCGGCTGACTCTTGATTTTGGCTCAGGTCATGATCTTGGGGTCCTACGATCGAGCCCCGCATTGAGCTCCCTGTTCAGCAGGGAGTCTGCTTCATGATTCTCTCTCCCTCTGCCCCTCCCCCTGCTCATTTGCTTACTCTCTCTCTAAAATAAATAAATCTTAAAAAAAAGGGATCAGATAAAGCAGATGCCTGCTCAATGTCTATAAACCATGTTTAAAACTCATTAGCCTTCCAGTTATAAAATAAACAAGTCATGGGATGGAAAGTACAGCATAGGGAATATAGTCAATAACAGTGTAATAACTTTGTTTTTGTTTTTTTTTTTTTAAGATTTTATTTATTTGTCAGAGAGAGAAAGCACAAGCAGGGGGAGCAGCAGGTAGAGGGAAGGGAGCCCGATGTGGACTCCATCCCAGGACCCTGGGATCAGGACCTGAGCTGAAGGCAGATGCTTAACTGACTGAGCCACCCAGGTGCCCCTAAACATAATGCTTTTAAAGACCATACCTCAGAGGGGAATGTTTCTTCAAAGAAGTCTGACATGTTTTCACATAAGAAAACTATTAAACTTGAAGCTGAATACTAACAATCTTCCTTGATAATCCACCAAGTTCTTATGAACTAGAAAACATGGCAAGAATTGGTCACCAGATGAGGGGTGCCTGGGTGGCTTAGTCAGTTGAGCATCCAACCCTTGATCTCATTAGGTCTTGATCTCACGTCCTGAGTTCAGGCCCCACGCTGGGCTCTATGCTGGGCATGGAGCCTACTTAAAAAAAAAAGAATTGGTCACCAGATGAGACCAGAGATCCATTTTCATTCATTCAACAGATATGTATTGAACATGGGGCTTTTTGTCAGGTGGTAGGTGTAGAGTGGGTGAATCAAACAGACAAAATACCTGCCTTCATGGAGCTTACCTTTATGTGGGAGAGTTAAATAGTAAATAAATTATAAACATGTAAGCAACATAAAATTACAAATTGTGATAATTTTTATGAAGGAAAAGTACACAGTGCTATGAATGAGAATAACAGTAGAAACTTGAGTGTGGGTGACTGAGGAAATTACATTTAAACTGAATCCTGAAGGATGCGTGAGAGTTAGTCCTGAGAAGAATGAAGAGAAAGTAGTCTAGGCAGAGGAAACAACTTGTTTGTAGCCCTGAGACAGGAAAGAGTTCATTGTGAGGTTCATCAAAGCAGGCTTGTGTGGCAGATCTTGGGAGTCTAGTTCAGGTAAAGCTCAGTAAAAAAGATCCTTGTTTTGTTTCTCCCCTCCTTATAGTTCATGCTGACTAATTGCTAAGTGTCTGGGGTATGGTCAAGGCTAAAATAACTGCTAACATTTGAAACAGAGCTACCCATGAGACCAGGGCTAATTCTGTCCCTGGTGAGGACAAAGATTGGGAGTGGGGATGTTAACTTAAGGATTGTTTTGTGCTGGTCTCATCCTGTCAATAACCAATGTTGTGGTTGGATGGGCCTTCTGGTTCTTATTATGATTGCAAAATGCCCTTCAGCAACAACCATCAGGAAACCATGAAAAAATAAAAGTTTATTACTTATAGAACCTGGAAATTATACAGCACACCTAGGGCCACACAGCAAGGTGATACTTAGAGAGAGCACACTGGCCTGAGGTTCTGCTTTTATTGGGGTCTTCTTGGGTAGGGGCTTAGAATTCATAGGCTCATGCATTACTGGTAAATTTAAAACACAAGAATGGGAGTTTAAGAAAAAACAAGTGGTCCAATGGTCAGTTGTCAGAATCAACCAAGATCTCTAAAACAAAGGAGCCTCAGTGTTGGGGGAAGGGAGACAGCCTGGCCCTTTATCTTGTTGTGTGGTTGGCAATGTGTTTAATCACGATAGCTCTCTATTATTATTATTATTATTATATTTGACATACAATATGATATTAGTTTCCAGTGTATAACATAGTGATTCAACAACTACATATATCATGAAATGCTCACCATGGTAAGAGTAGTTATCATCTGTCACCATACAAAGTTATTACAGGGGCACGAGCCCCGTGTCAGGCTCCCTGCTCCGCGGGAGGCCTGCTTCTCCCTCTCCCACTCCCCCTGCTTGTGTTCCCTCTCTCACTGTGTCTCTCTCTGTGAAATAAATACATCTTTAAAAAAAATAAAAATAAAAAAATAAAAGCGTTATGTTTAATCAACTAAATTATCTTTTTTATTTTTGAGTTTTTGAGTTTTTAAAACTTTATTCACTTCAAAACCTTTATCAGAGACATGGGTCTGTCCTGGGGTAAATAATCCTTTTTTAAAAAATTTAAATAAAATCTTACACCAAGGGATACACATTCTTTGTTTTTTCCTTTTTTTTTAATTTCTTTTCTGATTTTGCCTTTTGTTTTCATACTCCCTCTTGTGGCTCTCACCTCTTTTTCTCTGCTTTTGTATATTTGTTGCCTTCCCTTTCCCTTTGAAACTGCATTTCTTTTTCTTTCCTGGTAATCAGATCCAAATAGCCCATAGAAGAGTCATATTTTTCTCAGATATTGATATAACCTCATTGCATGAGGTATATAATTCACAGAAATATTAATTATTATATATAAAAATGAACCCAAGTCAAAATTTCCAGGAATCGTTTCTTGTGAACAACAGTATTATTAATGAGTTCACATTGACCAGACACATACATAAATGATATGAAAAAGAATAGTTCTTTTCCCTATGCTTGAGGTTCTTTTAATCATGAAATGAAACATGAATAAGAAGTCTGAAATAGGAGACATTTTGGGGAAAGTCTTTGTTTTTTCCTTTTTTTAAAATTTCTTTTCTGATTTTGCCTTTTGTTTTCATACTCCCTCTTGTGGCTCTCACCTCTTTTTCTCTACTTTTGTATATTTGGGGTCTTCCCTTTATTTTAGTGATATTTAACACGTCCCCAAATTCTAGCATTTACTGAAATCAAACTGCATTTCTTTTTTTCCTGGTAATCAGATCCAAATAGCCCATAGAAGAGTCATATTTTTCTCAGATATTGATATAACTACTACCCAACAACTCCTATGACCTGCAGATCCTCTTCCAGAAGAAAGAGATATTCTAGGGCTCACATCTAAACTCATAGCAGGTAACTCAATAAATCATAGCCACAACTATGCTTTGTAAAGAATCTCTGCTTCCCACTCCCACCTATAGACATAAAAATATCCTTTGGGGTACCAAGTAGAATAAATAACAAGTGAACAGCTCTTTCAAAAACACTTTTCATGTATGATCTCATTTAATTCTTTCAACAAACCTGTGAGCTAGATATTATTATCATCTCCATTTCACATAAAAGGAACTGAATTTCAGAGTGATAAAATGATTTTCTTTTTTTTTAAGATTTTATTTATTTGAGAGAGAGAATGAGAGAGAGAGAGAGAGCGCATGAGAGGGGGGAGGGTCAGAGGGAGAAGCAGACTCCCCGCTGAGCAGGGAGCCCGATTGGGACTCGATCCCGGGACTCCAGGATCATGACCTGAGCCGAAGGCAGTCGCTTAACCAACTGAGCCACCCCGGCGCCCGATAAAATGATTTTCCCAAGGTTACTCACCTAGTAACTGCCAGAATTAAGGCTCCAAGTAGGAGTTCAACTCTACAACTTGTGGTCTTTATCCCACATCAAAAATAAATCTCCAGGGGCGCCTGGGTGGCTCAGTTGTTAAGCGTCTGCCTTCAGCTCAGGTCATGATCCCAGAGTCCTGGGATGGAAGTCCCGCATCGGACTCCCTGCTCAGCGGGAGGCCTGCTTCTCCCTCTCCCACTCCCCCAGCTTGTGTTCCCTCTCTCGCTGTCTCTCTCTCTGTCAAAAAATAAATAAAATCTTTTAAAAAAATAAATCTCCATAACAAGAGTAAGAATAGGAATAGAAACAGTGACAAGTAAAGGAATATGATCCAAACTTAGGGAGTCTTATAAAATCATAGGTTGAGGAATCCTTCATGAGACTTCCTAACTACCTCATTCTACCTACCCTTCTCCTTCAAAACAAATGTGCTAAAACGTCTTACATAGTAGAATTTGCTCTAGTGGGAAGAGTCATCAACTGCTCATAGTCTACTCTATCCAAAGGTGATTTATATTCTAACCAGGTAGCAGTCTGAAAGTAGGCTCTCTGATTCAAGTCCTTATCAACTCTTGTTTGGACAACTGCAAAAGCCTCCTAACAAGCCTTTATAACCTTTATAGTCTTATCCTCCCTCAGTCCATCTTCCACCCTATTACCAGTAACTTTTCTGAAGTAGAGATCTGTTCATGCCCTTCTCTACTTAAAATCCTTCAGTGGCTTCTTATGGGCTGAATTCTGTCCCCTAAAAATTCATATATTGAAATCCTAACCTCTAGTACCTCTGAATGTGATTGTGTTTGGAGACACGGTCTTTAAAGAGGTAATTAAGTTAAAATGAGGCCATTAGAGTGGACCCTAATCCAATCTGACTGGGATCCTTATAAAAAGGGTAAATGTAGACACAGACACAGAGGGAAGACCATGTGAAGACAGAGGGAGAAGACAGCCATCTGCAAGCCAACGAGAGGGCTCAGAAGAAACCAAACCTGTCAATACCTTGATCTTGGACCTCTAGCCTCTACAACATAAGAAAATAGATTTCTGTTGTTTAAGCCCCCCAGTCTGTGGTACTTTGTTATGGCATCTCTCAAAAACTAATACAACTTTCCAATGCCTACAACATGAAATGGAAACTTTTTGGTGTGGCCTTTCATTTCATTCAAGGTCTTTCATGACCCAATTCCTGCTGCTCTGGCATTACTTCTGACTACTCCCTGTCTTTGACCATATACTCCAGAACACTAAATGTTTCTTGTCTCTGTACCTCTGCCTGTAGTGCTATTATCTCTTTCTCATTTTATTCTCTAAGATTGAGCTCATGACTGCCCTCACCTCCAGGCTGAATGAGTTATCCCTGCTCTACTAATGTGATGTCTTGAAAGGGAGAGAGTGTTTAGTTTATTTTTATGTCCCCAAACTCCATCACACTAGTCCGTTCACAGGCAGATGTCGATACATATCTGTTGAGGGGTGCCTGAGTGGCTCAGTTGGTTGAGTATCCAACTCTTGATTTCGACTTGGGTCATGATCTCAGGGTCATGGGATGGAACCCCAAGTCGGGCTCTGTGCTCAGTGGGGAGCCTGCTGGAGATTCTCTTCCCTTCCTTCTCACCCTCCCCCCACTTCTCTCAAATAAATAAATCAGTCTTAAAAAAAATATACGTATCTGTTGAACTGCATTGAGGATGGGTGGAGAGGGAAGAGTGGTAGGGAAATACCTCTCTGTCTTAGTGATCTTACTTCACACTGAGAAGTCAATTTACCCCTCTGTGTCAAGGCCCCTGGCTGGCAGTTTCCATGTCTAATTTCAAAGAAAAGGCTGACACTATGGAATGCAGGACAAATCATTGAGAACATGATTCATGAATTTCAGCTGTCTCCACTGTGTCCTTCTCTAGCCTTCATTTCCTTCTTTATTAGGTTCTTAGGAGTCCCAATTCTGTCTAAATGTGTGTGCTCCTGTCAGGCATAAGTGATTCCTGGGGACGTAGGGATTCTCTTTCTCTCTCTCTCTGTTCCCATTTCCCCCATGCATCATTTTTTTTCTAATTTTTTTTAAGATTTTATTTATTTATTTGACAGAGAGAGACACAGCGAGAGAGGGAACACAAGCAGGGGGAGTGGGAAAGGGAGAAGCAGTCCTCCTACCGAGCAGGGAGCCCAATGCGGGGCTCGATCCCAGGACCCTGGGACCATGACCTGAGCCGAAGGCAGACGCTTAACCGACTGAGCCACCCAGGTGCCCCCCTATGCATCATTTTTATTCTTTCCTACCATAGAAGGGCTTCCTCTATGCCTCCAGGGAAGAAAGGTGTGACAGCTTCAAGTTTACAGTCCCATTTTTGCATCCCAAGTGGAAAAAAAGATTATCTTTCTTCTGGGAAAAAAAAAAAACAACAACCCTAACTTTCTTTGGTCACATGTCTGCTCCTTGGACCAGTTACTGTTGCAGGAAAATGAAGTACTATGACGTCCAAGTCTGAGAAAAATTCTCCATGCTGCCCTCCCTCCACTCCTGGTAATACATACAGATACTTTGGCTAGTGGGGTGGGGTGGTAGAGTCTTCCCAGACAAATTTATTAGCTACAACACATATTAGAATGCTGGTGAAGACCTGTAAACAAATGTTTATAGCAGCTTTGTAACAGCCAGAAACTGGAAAATACTCAAATGTCTACCATTAGGTGACTAGATAAACAAATTGTGGGATATAAATGAAATCTCAGCAGTAAAAAAGGATGAACTACTGTTCTAAAGAACAACATGGGTGAACCTCATAAACATCATGCTGAGCAAAAGGAGCCAGACACAAGAGTATATACTATATGATTCGATTTAATGAAAGACATACCTAATTTATAGTGAAAGAAATCTATAGTGGTTGCCTCAGTGTGTGTGTCTGTAGGACTGACTGAAAAGGGGGCACAAGGAAACTTTTTGAGGTAATAGTAAAATTCTATAGATTGAGTAGTGGTAGTTACAGAGGTATATATATTTGTCAAGTCACCCAGATATACACTTAAAATGGATATAAATGATAAAATGGGTATAAATGATATAAATCCAGTAAAATGCACCCATTTCAAGATATCACCTTTTAAAGGCATAATTTATATATATATATATATAAGTGCAGAGCTGCTATGATAATAATCAAAATGTTGATCGTTCAGTACAAAACCCAAGATCCTTGGACCCCAACTCCTCTTTAGTCAGACCTCTAACTCTACCTGCAGCCCCGTCTCTCATTGTGCCCCTCTCTTATATTATACTTTGGCATCTCAAATTAATTGTAGTTTCCTAAAAATTCCAAGCTGTCTTCCCACTTCTGAATCTTTACACATGCTGTTCCTCTGCCCTAATAGTTCAGCAGGCAAACAATTTTTCTCTTAGGACTCAGGTCCAGCATCACCTGCGCTGCCTTTCTAGATGGCTTTAGGTAGCATGTACAGTTAGGACGTCCTTTTCTCTGCACCATACAGTGGACATTCTATTGCTTTCCTTTGTTTGCACATTGACTCCTCTATTAGACTCTGAACTCCTAAGGGCAGGTATGAAAGAAGTTTCTTCCACCAAAATAAGTTTAGGAGTGTTTGAAATACTTGGAAAACAGAAATTAAGACTTCTTAGATGCTTACTGTGTACCAGAAATTGCTAGACTTTTTCACGTCCTGATAGGGACTATTTGGTCTATGACTGTGATATCAGTGTTTCAGAGGGAATCTATATGCTGAAACAGTACAGTCTAGCAACATTTTGCATTCCCCTAAAATGTCAAACATTCCCCCCCCAAAAAAGTCAAACATTCTCCTAAGCATTTTTTTAATTACAAAGAACTTTCCAGCTAATTATTAAATCCATATGTATTTCAAGGGAAATTGAATCCCTGTTTGATTCATTCACACTCAATCCATCACAATTTTACTTTTAAGAGCTATTTGATGTTCCAGACACCATTAAAACCCCCATGATGCCAGTTTCTGAGAAAATGAGGATGTGGGTTAAATTAAGCAAAACCAAATGTTACCAAAATCCTCAAGGCCTAAAGCAGAATCTTTCTTAAGGCAATTAATGTTTTGATATTTTATTTTATTTGGAAATGATCTATATATTAAATAACTTTCATTTGCCCTAAATTACTATAACTTTAAAGTTTCGAGTTATCAAAAAAAATTTGAAAACTAATTTTATTTAATTTTTGTTATTGAAGCATAGTTGACATACAATGTTATATTAGCTTCAGGTGTACAACATAGTGATTCGACAATTCTATACATTACTCATTGCTCACTGCGATATGTATAGTCACCATGTGTCCTCATATGACATTATTATAGTATTATTGACTATATTCCTTATGCTGTACTTTTCATCTCCATGACTTATTTATTTTATAACTTAAAGTTTGTACCTCTTAATCCCCTTTACTTATTTCACACATCTACCCACCCACCTCCCCTCTGCCAACCAAAGGATTAAAGCAGAATCTTGATGAAGGAAGTTATGCTACACTGTTTTGACTTTTCAGACTCCAAGAAAGCCTGTGTTGACTCAACAGGCCCTCACATCTTTACTATATATTTTCTCCCAAGGGACTGTGAAGAGATGAGAAAAGGAATAGTGTGATGGGTACAGAAATGTTTGGCATTGTATTTCCAGCAAGATTTCAGTCCAGATTGTCTGACAAACCTTTGCCACAAAACACCCAACATTGCTGACTAAAACACCATGAACATTATTTTATTTTTTCATTAAGTTTTTTATTTTAATTCTAGTATAGTTAACACACAGTGTTATATTAGTTTCAGCTGTACAATGTAGTGATTCAACAATTCTATACATTACTCAGTGCTCATCATGATAAATGTACTCTTTAATCCCCATCACCTATTCCGCCCATCCCCCCACCCACCTCCCTTTTGGTAACCATCAGTTGGTTCTCTATAGTTAAGAGTCTGTTTCTTGGGTGCACCTGGGTGGCTCAGTCAGTTGAGTATCTGCCTTTGGCTCAGGTCATGATCCCGGGGTCATGTGATCAAACCCTGAATTGGGCTCCCTGCTCAGCGGGGAGTCTGCTTCTCCCCTCCCTCTCTCCCTCTTCTCCTCCTCCCTTCCCCACTCATGCTCTCTCTCTCTCTCAAATGAATAAATAAAATCTTAAAAAAAAAGAGTCCATTTCTTGGTTTGTCTCTCCTTTTTTTTTTTTCCTTTTGCTCTTTTGTTTTGTTTCTTATTCTACATATGAGTGAAATCATATAGTATTTGTTTTTCTCTGACTGGCTTATTTTGCTTATCATTATTCTCTCTAGGTCCATCCATGTTATTGCAAATGGCAGGAATTCATTCTTTTTATGGCTAAATGATATTCCATTGTATATATATATACCACATCTTTATCCATTCATCTATCGATGGACATTTGGACTGCTTCCATAATTTGGTTATTGTAAATAATGCTGCAATAAACATAGGGGTGCATGTATCCCTTTGAATTAGTGTTTTTGTATTTTCTTGGTAAATATCCAGTAGTGTGATTACTGGATTATAGGGTAGTTCGGTTTTTAACTTTTTGAGGAAATTCCATACCGTTTTCCACAGTGGTTGTACCAGTTTGCACTCCCGCCAACAGAGCACGAGGGTTCCTATTTCTCCACATCCTCTCCAACACATGTTTCTTATGTTTTACAAGGGAATATCTCATTGTGGTTTTGATTTGCATTTCCCTGATGATGAGTAATGTTGAGCATCTTTTCATGTATCTGTTGGCCATTTGTATGTCTTCTATGGAGAAATGTCTGTTCATGTCTTCTAACCCTTTTTTAATTGGAAATTTGCTTTTGGGGTTGTATCAGTTCTTTTATGCATTTTGGATACTAACTCTTTATTGGATATGTCATTTGTGGATATCTTCTCCCATTCAGTTAGGTTGTGTTTTAGTTTTGTTGATTGTTTCCTTTGCTCTACAGAAGCTTCTTGTTTTGATGTAGTCCCAACAGTTTATTTTTGCTTTTGTTTCCCTTGCCTCAGGAGACATATGTAGAAAAATGTTGCTATGGCCAATGCCAGAGAAATTACTGCCTGTACTTTCTTCTAGGATTTTTATGGTTTCGGGTTTCACATTTAGGTCCTTAATCCATTCTGAATTTTCTTTGTGTAAGAAATTTCTTTGTATAAGCCAATAGTACAGTTTCATTCTTTTGCAAGTAGCCATCTAGTTCTCCCAAAACCATTTGTTGAAGAAGCTATCTCTTTCCCATTGCATATTCTTTCCTCCTTTCTCAGAGATTGACCATATAAACATAGGTTTATTTCTGAGTTTTCTATTCTATTCCATTGATCTATGTGCCTATTTTTGTGCCAGGACCACACTGTTTTGATTAATACAGCTTACAATATAACTTGAAGTCCAGAATTGTGATACCTCCAGTTTTGTTCTTCTTTTTCTTTTTTTAAAAATTTATTGATTTGGGAGATAGAGGGAGGGAGAGCGGGGGAGGGGCAGAGGGAAACTTAAGCAGACTCTGAGCTGAGAGCAGAGCCAATGTGGAGTTTGATCTCACAACCCTGATATCACGATCTGAGCTGAAACCAAGAGTCAGATGTTTAAACGACCATACCACTTAGGCACCCCTGTTCGTCTTTTTCAAGATTGCTTTGGCTATTCAGGGTCTTCTGTGGTTCCATACAAATTTTAGGATTGTTTGTTCTAGTTCTGTGAAAAACGTTGTTGGTATTTTGACAGGGATTGTATTAAATCCGTAGGTTGCTTTGGGTAGTATGGACATCTTAACAATATTTGTTCTTCCAATCCATGGGCATGGGATATCTTTCCAATTGTTTGTGTTGTCTTCAATATCTTTCACCAATATTTTATAATTTTCAGAGTACAGGTCTTTCACCTCCTTGGTTAAGTTTATTCCTAGGTATTTTATTATCTTTGGTGAAATTGTAAATGGGATTGCTTTCCTAATTTTTCTTTCTGTTGCTTCATTATTAGTATATAAAAATGGCACAGGTTTCTATACATTGATTTTGTATCCTGCAACCTTACTGAATTCATTTATCAGTTCTAGTAGTTTTTTGGTGGAGTCTTTAGGGTTTTCTCTGCATAGTATCATGTCTGCAAAGAGTGAAAGTTTTACTTCTTCTTTACCAATCTAGATGACTTGTATTCCTCCCTTTTGTCTGATTGCTGTGGCTAGGATTTCCAGTACTGTTAAATAATAGTGATAAGAGTGGATATCCCTATCCCCTTGGGGAAAAGCTCTCAGTTTTTCACCATTTAGTATGATGTTAGTTGTGGGTATTCATATACAGCCTTTATTATGTTGTGGTATATTCCTTCTAATCCTACTTTGTTGAGGCTTTTTATTATGAATGGATGTTGTAATTTGTCAAGTGCTTTTTCTGCATCTATTGAAATGATCATATGGTTTTTATCCCTTCTTTTATTGATGTGATGTATCACATTGATAGACTTGCAATTATTGAACCACTCTTGCATTCCAGGGATAAATCCCACTTGATAGTGGTGAATGATTTTTTTTAATGTACCATTGGATTTGGTTTGCTAATATTTTGTTGAGGATTTTTGCATCTATGTTCATCAGAAATATTGACTTTGTAGTGCCTTTATCTGGTTTTGGGATCAGTGTAATTTTGGCTTCATGGAATGAATTAGGAAGCTTTTCTTCCTTTCCTAATTTTCGGAATAGTTTGAGAAAAATAGGCATTAACTGTTCTTTAAATGGTTGGTAGAATTCACCTGTGGAGCAATCTGGCCCTGGACTTTTGTTTGCTGGGAGTTTTTTGATTACTGATTCAATTTCATTCCTAGTAATCGGTCTGTTCAAATTTTCTATTTCTTTCTGATTGAGTTTTAGAAGGTTATATGTTTCGAGGAATTTATCCATTTCTTCTAGGTTGTCCAATTTGTTGGGATATAATCTTTCATAATATTCTCTTACAATCTTTTATATTTCTGTGGTGTCAGTTGTTTTTCTCAGCTTTCATTTCTGATTTTATTTATTTGAGTCCTCCTTTCTTTATGAGTCTGACTGAAGGTTTATTGATTTTGTTGATCTTTTCAAAGAGCCAACTCCTGGTTTCACTGATCTGTTCTATTGTTTTTTTAGTTCCTATTTTGCTTATTTCTGCTCCAATCTTTATTATTTCTTCCTTCTACTAGCTTAGGGTTTTGTTTGTTGTTCTTTTTCTAGTTCTGTTAGATGTAAGGTTAGATTGTTTATTTGGGATTTTTCTTGCTTCTCAAGGTATGCCTGTATGGCTATAAACGTCCCTCTTAGAACAGCATTTACTACATCCCAAAGATTTTGGACCATTGTGTTTTCATTTTCATGTAACATAGTCATTTGTCTCCATGTGTTTTATTTATTTTGTCTTTGATTTCTTGGTTGACCCATTCATTGTTTAGTAACATGTCTTTTAACCTCCATATGTTTGTGTGCTTTCCAGGTTTTTTTCTTGTGGTTAATTTCTAGTTTCATAGCATTGTGGTGAGAAAAGATGTATGGTATGACTTTGCTCTTTTTGAATTTGTGGAGACTTGGTTTGTGGCCTAATATGTGATCTCTTCTGGAGAATGTTTCATGTACACTTGAAAAGAAGTGCATTCTGCTCCCTTTTAGGATGGAATGTTCTGAATATATCTGTTAGATCCATTTGGTCCAATGTGTCATTCAAAGCCACTGTTTCCTTGTTGATTTTCTGTTTGGATGATCTGTCTATTGATGAACGTGGGGTGTTAAAGTACCCTACCATTATTGTATTACCATTGATTAGTTCCTTTATGTTTGTTATTAACTGCCTCATGTATTTGGGTGCTCCCATGTTGGGTGCCTCGTGTATTTGGGTGCTCCCATGTTGGGTGTATAAATATTTACAATTGTTGTATCTTCTTGTTGGATTGTACCATTTAAGATTATATAGTGTCCTATTTTGTCTCTTGTTACAGCCTTTGTTTTAAAGTCTATTTTTACTATACAAGTATCACTACTCTGGCTTTCTTTTCACTTCCATTTGCATGATAAATATTTCTCCATCCCCTCACTTTCAATCTGGAGGTGACTTAGGTCTGAAATGAGTCTCTTGTAGGCAGCATATAGATTGTGATTTTCTTATCCATTCCATCACCCTATGTCTTTTGACTGGAGCATTTAGTCCATCTACATTCAGATGTAATTGTGGATATGTGTGTATTTATTGGCATTTTGTTACTTGTTTTATGGTTGCTTTTGTAGTTCCTCCCTGTTCCTTCTCTTGCTCTCCTCTCTCATGATTAGCTGGCTTTCTTTAGCAAAATACTTGGATTCCTTACTCTTTATTTTTTACATATCGATTACTGTTTTTTGATTTGTGGTTACCATACAGTTTATATATATAATATCATCTGCATGTAGCAGTCTATGTTAAGCTGGTAGTCGCCTAATTTTGAACTCATTCTTTGCTCCTCTCCCCTCCATGTTTCAGATATTTGGTATATTTTACATCCTTTTATTCTGCACTTCTCCTGACTCTTACAGATATACTTAATTTTTTTTTTTGCTTTTATGCTTCCTATTTTCCTCACTTATGGTTTTTGTTTTCCACTCACAGAATCCCCCTTAACAGTCTTGTAGGGCTGGTTTAGTGGTCATGAATTCTTTTAAATTTTGTTTGTCTGGAAAACTCTTTATATCCCCTCTATTCTGAATGACAACCTTGCTGGATAGAGTTTTCTTGGTTGCAGATTTTTCCCTTTCAGCACTTTGAATATATTGTCCTACTTTCGTCTGGCCTGCAAAGTTTCTGCTGAAAAATCAGCTGATAGCCTTATGGGGTTTCCTTTGCATGTACTGTCTTCTTTTCTCTTGCAAACTTTAAAATTCTTTCTTTATCACTATTTTTTTGCCATTTCAATTACTATGTGTCCTGGTGTAGACTTCTTTGGGTTGAATTTGTTAGGGGATCTCTATGCCTCCTGAATCTGGATCTCTTTTCCCTCCCCACATTCAGGAAGTTTTCAGCTCTTATTTCTTCAAATAAATTTTCTGCTCCCCTTTCTCTCTCTTCTCCTTCTGGGATTCCTATAATGTGAATGCTGTTATGCTTGATGGAGTCACTGAATTCTCTAAGTCTATTCTCATTATGCAGTATTTGTTTGTCTCTCACTCATTCAGCTTCATTGCTTTCCATTACTCTATCCTTCAGGCCACTTATATATCCCTCTGCTTCCTGTATCCTACTATTATTTCACCTAGTGTATTTTTTAAAGATTTTATTTATTTATTCATGAGAGACGGGGGGTCGAGGCAGAGGCAGAGGGAGAAGCAGACTCCCCACTGAGCAGGGAGCCCAATGCAGGGCTCGATCCCAGGACCCCAGGATCATGACCTGAGCTGAAGGCAGACACTCAACCAACTGAGCTACCCAGTTGCCCCTCATCTAGTTATTTTTAATTTCACTTATCGAGTTCTTCATCTCTGATATGTTATTTTTTATCTCTTTGTCAAGGGTCTCACTGATGTCCTCCACCCTCTTCTGAAGTCTAGTGAGAATCTTTATGATCATTACTTTAAATTCTTTATCAGGCATATTACTTATTTCTGTTTTGCTTAGATCTCCTGGTGTGATTTTGTCGTGTACTTTCATTTGTGACACATTCTTCTGTCTCCTCATTTTGTCTACTTCTCTGTGTCTGTTTCTATGTGTTAGGCAAGTCAGCTACATCTTTCGCTCTTAAAAGTAGTGGCTAAATGAAGAAGAGGTCCTGTAGTGCCCAGTAGGGCAGTGTCTCCTGTTCACCAGAACCTGGCACTTCCAGGGAGTCTCCTTTGTGTGTTGCTTGCATCCTGCTATTGTGTTTGTTGCTTTTTCTTTCAGTTCAGACATCTGTGCTGACTCTCTGCCTGTTGTGGGCTGTGCTTGTTCTCTGTGGTGTTAGTGAGAACCTAGCAGGCCAGCAACCAGGGAGCATGACCACAAGAGGGCTCAGGGGCAGGGCAGGGGCAGGGCAGGGGTGTTAGCAAAATTTGCACTGAGCCAATAGTCCTAAGCCAGTCCCCTGAAGCACAGTGCGCTGTGGTGGTCCAAGGTGCAGTGTGTGGTGGTGGCAAGGGGCACACTTGCCATGTGGACAGGGTGAACACACATTAAAATTTTCACTAAGCCCAGGGCTGAGGCCACCAGGTTTGGAGTGGGGGAGTTCTCAGGAGAACACGTGAATGGGGCACACTGCTAGCAGGTCAGGTAGCAAGTGTTTGTGTAGGGCAGCCTCCCACAAGTGTCTCTGTGTCTATGCTGGGGTTGGGGAGGAAAATGGTACCTGCCAGCTCCTTTGGTCCCAGAGAAGTCCCTCAACACAGTCTGAAATCAGTATAAACAGATTTCCTCCCATTTGGCCTAGGCATTGTGCAAACTGTTGCTTCTATGTTGCCTCTGCATAGGCTACTATCTCTTTAAGGGTGGGGACCCAGCTATCACTCACCCTCCAGGCTTGCCCAGCACTGAGCCAGCTGACATTTAAAGCTCCAGGCTCCAGGTCAAACTCACGTAATTCAGCCCCTCTGGTTTTCAAGCCAGATGTTATGGGGATTCATCTTCCCTGTGTGGGCTCCCTGGTGCAAGGGACCATTCCTTTCCCCCTCTCCCATGCCACAGCTCTTTCCCTCCTGAGGGGAGTTCCTGACCACCATTTCTGCCCTTCTTAACCTCTTGGATGCAGTTTGTTCTCTACATTTAGTTGTGGAGTTTGTTCTACCAGATTTCGGATTGCTCTCCAGTTTACCTACATGGATGTGATTAATATCTAGTTGTAAATGTGGGCCCTGGTGAACTTATGGTCCTCCTACTCTGCCATCTTCCCAAGCTCCTCCCATGAACATTATTTTATTTATTTTTTTAAATGTTTTATTTACTTATTCATGAGAGTCAGAGAGAGAGAGAGGTAGAAGCAGAGGGAGAAGCAGGCTCCCCGCCTAGCAGGGAGCCTGATGCGGGACTCGATCCTAGGACCCTGGGATCACGACCTGAGCCGAAGGCAGATGCCCAACAATCTGAGCCACCCAGGTGCCCCTATGAACATTATTTTAAATGTACATTTGAACTTCTATGAAAGTGATAGTCCAGGGACTCTTTTTCCCCCTCCCCCCAAGTCCCGGGACAAAAAAATAAAGGAGCTAAAACTACAGGATGAACATGAATTGATCCTATAGATGGTGGAGTGGAGGAGATTGCCTATCTTGGTAATCAAGGACCTGGTCTTTTAAAAGACACATGAACAGAAAATGAAGCAGGATGCCCAGGGAAAACTTGGACCTTTAGTCAAAGAATGAACCAGAGTTCTTTCACCATTACAAATAATAAGAGGGTGTATCTGTTTTAGCCTTGCTTTGCATGAAAAAACTCTCCCTCAAGAATTTGCAACAATAGGCCCACCCTCAGTTGGGTTTGAGAATCACATTTACCCTAACTACATGTTTTTAGGACCTTAAAGCCAAAACATTAAGGTAAAAAACTGGTCCTATATTAAGGCATCTGACAAGAGCAAATACTAAACCTCTCCAGAGAGGACAATCTCAAATTAGATCACACAAAATCCACACAGATAAAGAAAGGCCTGCCAAAGATGAGCTCTTAAAAATTACAAAATGTGCAATAAAATATTCCACAATAAGCATGAGTCAGTTGAATGAACTTATCAACAGACACCATTAAGAAAGTGAAAAGGCAAGCCATAGACTGGGAAAAAAATATTTCCAAAACATACATCTGTTAAAGGACTTGTATCCAGAAAATGTGGTAAAATCAAAAACAAAGGGAGACCAGTGCTTGCTTTGGCAGCATATATCCTAAAATTGGAACAATACACAGAAGATTAGCATGGTCTCTGCACAAGGGTGACATGCAAATTCGTGAAGCATTCCATATATTTTTTAAGAGTTTTTTTTTTAAGATTTTATTTATTTATTTTACAGAGAGATAGAGAGTTAGCAAGAGCAGAAACACAAGCAGGGAGGGTGGGAGAGGGAGAAGCAGGCTCCCCGTGGAGCAGGAAGCCCAATGCGGGGCTCGATCCCAGGACCCTGGGACCATGACCTGAGCCAAAGGCGGATGCTTAACGACTGAGCCACCGAGGCACCCCTATTTTTTAAGACTTTTATTTATTTTTTTAAGGTTTTTTAAAATTTATTTAACAGAGAGAGACACAGCGAGAGAGGGAACACAAGCAGGGGGAGTGGGAGAGAGAGAAGCAGGCTTCCCGCCAAGCAGAGAGCCCGATGTGGCTTGATCCCAGGACCCTGGGATCATGACCTGAGCTGAAGGCAGATGCTTAACGACTGAGCCACCCAGGCGCCCCTTTTTTAAGACTTTTAAAGAAAAAAACAGCAAATGGGCAAAAAATAATGATCATATGAAACATCCTATTTTGTGAGTTACTCAGTTTTATGGATTCTGAAATATTAGGTGAAATACAGTAATTAAATCTTTAAAAAAAATTTAAAAACCAAAAAGCCAATAGGAGGCCAGCCTTGAAAATTCTCTGATCAGACAAAACCAGTTTAGTTATACCACAAAGCTTAATTTTGCTTATTTTACAAGATTAACTTGACCAGGGTCATTTCTTGCTTATACCTTGGGAAATTATAAACAAAACTTAAACTGTTTGTCAAGATGGATATGAGGTAACTACTAACCAATTCTCTATCACTTAAAAAAATTCTAATGTTATAAACAGTCACTGTGAAGAATAAACAGTCACTGCTTTCTCACTATATAAGCTACTTTATATACCCCTGAGCTTCATTCCATGCTTTGGTTTCAGTGCTCTTGGTTTGCTAACTGTGTTTTTGGTATGTGCACAATAAACTTTAACTATTTACTACTTCAGTGTTTCACTGGTTTTACTTCTGTTATTTCTGAACTTTTGATAATGATAATATAAAGAATTCCTAATAATCTATAAAAAAAAAGAGAGAGAGAGAGAACAACCCAGTTAAAAAACTAAGCAAAGTCTGAAAACATCACAAAAGATATCCAAGTGGCCAACAAATATATGAAAAGGTGCTCAACATCATTCCTCGTCTAGGTAATGCAAATAAGAACCAAAATGAGATACCACTCTACATGCTTGCCAGATTGGCTATAATTAAAAGACTGATAATATCAATTGTTGATGAATATATGGAATCACGGGAATGCTCATACATTGTGAATGGGAGTGCAAAATTATATAACCATTTTAGAAAACTGATTGGAGTTTCTAATGAAATTAAACATTTTCCAAAATTGATGTAGGAAATAAAAACCTCAGATGTAAGAAGCATAATGGATACTGAGCATATTAATAAACCTAAACCCATACCTAGATACATTACAGTGAAATCATCAAAACCTAAGGGAAGATATTAACACAACCAGGAAGGTCTAGAAACAATGACCTACTCAGTAGTAATAAGAATCCCTAATGCCCTGATTGTGATCTTAAAATACTATTTCCCACTAAAAGAAACTAGGATGTCCTAGAGAAATAGTTGATTCTAGATGTGGGACTGCAAAAGTATGAGGCAAATTTGGAAAATTTTGTTACACCATCTGGCAAGAAAGGTGTCAGCAACAACTGATTGTGCCAAAAGGACTAAAGAAACAACTTAGGGGCGCCTGGGTAGCTCAGTCGTTAAGCATCTGCCTTAGGCTCAGGTCATGATCCCAGGGTCCTGGGATTGTGCCCCGCATCGGGCTCCCTGCTCGGCGGGAAGCCTGCTTCTCCCTCTCCCACTCCCTCTGCTTGTGTTCCCTCTCTTGCTGTGTCTCTCTCTGTCAAATAAATAAATAAAATCTTAAAAAAAAAAGAGAGAAACAACTTAAAGAAGCTCTCACTGAGAAAAATGGGACAAATGGAGTGTCAATATAAATAATACATGGAATGGAGTAAACTTGATTAAATATGCTAAAATCCTTGAGCTCATAATGATATTTTTAAAAACTGGTCAGTTTGGAGTATGATAGGAAACCAATTGATTATCTTGAATACTGGCAAATAAAGGAAATGAATCAAGCATTTATCCTGCCTGTCCTTTATGAATTGTACCACTGGGTAAGTAAATAGTAGATTTTTGAAAGCATCTCTTTACAGAAGTATTTCAGAAAATAAATAAAAAAGAAAGGATTAGAAAGTCATGTTTCTAGTCCTCAATGAATTAATGAATCTAGTAAAACAGCATCAATGGCTGCTAACACCACCAAAAAAAGGGACAATCAGGCAACTACACATAATGGGTAGTCTTGTCAAAGGCATCAAACCTGAGTCTGATCAAGCCTCTGTATCTAGCTGCTAATTTTTAGGCAATACAGAGGACACAGTACAATGCTGAACTGCACCTTGAACATGAAAATGGTAAAATCCAAGACTGTGGGAATTCTACAAGTCAAATGGACCAGGTTCTTCAACAGATAAACTCTAAGGAAAAGAGAGGGATGAGAAAATAAATTAAAAGAGATTTAAAGACTAAACTGTAGTATCACACACAAAGGTAATAAGACTATAAAAATGCAAGGAAATGACTACTATAAAAGTCTGGAGAGTAGTTATTTTTGAGAGGAGGAAGGTGATTATGACTGGCATGAGGTACAAGGAGGGCTCCTAAGGGAACTAACAAAGTTTTATTTCTTGACCTGGTACTCATTAAAAAGGAGTTCACTTTATAATAATTCATTAAACTCAGTATGTATGTGGGGGGGTTCTGCATCTGTGTTTTATTTTATTATAAAAACCATTAAAAACAAATATAAAACAACCAGAGATGGTTGCACAACACAGTAAATATACTAAAACCACTGAAATATAAACATTAAAATGGTTAGTTATTTACATAAGTTATGTGAAAGCAGATTGGTTTCTTTTTTAAAATTTAAACTCAATTAATTAACATATAGTGTATTATTAGTTTCAGAGGTAGAGTTCAGGGATTCGTCAGTCTTGCATAATACGCAGCGCTTATTACATCACGTGCCCTCCTTAATGTCCATCACCGAGTTACCCCATGCCCCCACCACCTTCCCCTCCAGCAGTCCTCAGTTTGTTTCCTATGATTAAGAGTCTCTTATGGTTTATCTCCCTCTCTGATTACATCTTGTTTTAATTTTTTCCTTCCCTTCCCCTGTGATCCTCTGTTGTTTCTTAAATTCCACATATGAGTGAAATTATATGATAATTGTCTTTCTCTGATTGACTTATTTCACTTAGCATAATACCCTCTAGTTCCACCCACATCCTTGCAAATGGAAGATTTCACTTTTTGATGGCTAAGTAATATTCCATTGTATATTTATATACCACATCTTCTTCATCCATTCATCTGTCGGACATCTGGGCTCTTTCCATAGTTTGGCTGTTGTGGACATTGCTGCTATAAACACTGGGGTGCAGATACCCCTTCAGATCACTACATTTGCATCTTTGTGGTATATACCTAGTAGTGCAATTGCTAGGTTGTAGGGTAGCTCTATTTTTAACTTTTTGAGGAACCTCCATACTGTTTTCCAGAGTGGCTGCACCGGCTTGCATTCCCACCAACAATGTAGGAGGGTTCCCCTTTCTCCACATCCTCACCAACATCTGTTATTTCCTGACTTGTTGATTGTAGCCATTCTGACTGGTATGAGGTGGTATCTCATTGTGGCTTTGATTTGTATTTCCCTGATGCTGAGTGATTTTGAGCATTTTTTTCATGTGTCTGTTGGCCATTTGGATGTCTTCTTTGGAGAAATGTCTGTTCATGTCTTCTGCCCATTTCTTGACTGGATTATTTGTTCTTTGGGTGTTGAGTTTGATAAGTTCTTTATAGATTTTGGATACTAGCCCTTTATCTGATGAGACATTTGCAAATATCTTCTCCAATTCTGTAGGTTGTTTCTTGGTTTTGTCAACTGTTTCCTTTGCTGTGCAAAAGCTTTTTATCTTGATGAAGTCCCAATAGCTCATTTTTGCCTTTGTTTCCCTTGCCTTTGGAGACATGTCTAGCCAGAAGTTGCTGTGGCCGAGGTTGAAGTGGTTGCTGCCTGTGTTCTCCTCTAGGATTTTGATGGATCCCTGTCTCACATTTAGGTCTTTCATCCACTTTGAGTCTATTTTTGTGTATGGTGTAAGGAAATGGTCCAGTTTCATTCTTCTGCATGTGGCTGTCCAATTTTCCCAACACCATTTGTTGAAGAGATTGTCTTTTTTCCACTGGATGTTCTTTCCTGCTTTATCGAAGATTAGTTGACCATAGAGTTGAGGAGCCATTTCTGGGTTTTCTATTCTGATCTATGTGTCTGTTTTTGTGCCAGTACCATACTGTCTTGATGATTACAGCTTTGTAATGGAGCTTGAAGTCTGGAATTGTGATGCCACCAGCTTTGGTTCTCTTGAAGTGGTAATTTTTATGCTATGTGAATTATATACACATCATATCTTCTTTATCCATTCGTCTATTGATGGAAATTTGGGCTTCTTCCATATCTTGACTATTGTAAATAATGCTGCAATAAACATAAGGGTGCATAAATCCTTTTGAATTAGTATTTTTCACTTATTTGGGTAAATACCCAGTAGCAGAATTGCTGGATCATATGGTATTTCTATTTTTAATTTTATAAGGAACCTCCATACTGTTTTGCACAGTGATTGCCCCAATTTACATTTCCACCAACAGTGCATGAGGGCTCCCTTTTCTCCACATCCTTGCCAACATTTGTTATTTTTTATCTTTTTGATATTAGCCATTTTGACTGGGGTGAGGTGATATCTCATGGTGGTTGTGATTTGTACTTTCCTGATGATTAATGAGGTTGAGCATCTTTTCATCTGTCTGTTGGCTATTGGTATGTCTTCTTTGGAAAAATGTTTATTCAGGCCCTCTGCCCACTTTTTAATCAGATTATTTGTTTGTTTAGTGTTGAGAACAAACTGGTGGTTGCCAGAGGGGGGTTGGTAGGATGATGGGCAAAATAGGTGAAGGGGATTAAGAGGTACACATTTTTAGTTATAAAATAAGTAAGTCATGGAGATGAAAAGTACAGAATGGGAAATATAGTCAATAACATTGTAATAATGTTGTATGATGACTACACTTATCATGGTGAGCATTGAGTAATGCACAGAATTGTTGAATCAATATGTTGTACACCTAAAACTAATATAACATTGTATGTTAATTATACTTAAATTCTAAAAATCTCAGAATTGAATTGAAAGTTGTAGTGAACCCTAAAATTAAGTTAAAATGAGAGCACATGAAGTATGATTAAAAATTATCTTTGCAAACTAAATATCTACTTTTTTTTTAAAGACTTTATTTGTTTGACAGAGAGACACAGCAAGAGAAGGAACACAAGCAGGGGGAATGGGAGAGGGAGAAGCAGGCCTCCTGCTGAACAGGGAGCCCAACACGGGACTCAATCCCAGGACCCTGGGACCATGACCTGAGCTGAAGGCAGACACTTAATGACTGACCAACCCAGGCGCCCCTAAATATCTACTTTTAATTAAATGTTTTCTGTTGAGTTTTAAAAAAAAGATTGGTTAGGGACACCCGGGTGGCTCAGCCAGTTAAGTGGCTGCCTTCAGCTCGGGTCATGATCCTAAGGTCCTGGGATAGAGTCCCACATCGGGATCCTTGCTCAGCACAGAGCCTGATTTAAAAAAAAGAAAAAAATGATTGGTAAAATAAACTACAATATACCTACTCAGTGACATATAGAATGGCCAGAGTCTAGAAACACAGATTTATAAAAAAATCAGACAGTCACCCCCTTGGTTACTTCTTCTAGTTTAACAACAGAGGGGACAAAGAAACCAATGCCACAATCAACTGAGGCAATACACTACAGATGCATATGTTGGGATTGATGGAAATACTGCATTTATGAACCATGTTCATTGTAACTTGCACAGTTCATTAAACTAATGAAGGACAACACACTGAATGAATCATATTGATATGATATTATAATATATCAATAAATCAGTTGTTATGTGTACTTGCCTATTTTTCCAGCTTTTATAGCTTCTTTATTATTCTGTTATAATAATAAGAAAGATCTGTTAGTACTGACATAGAAAGACCACAATTTATTAATGGAAAAAATTATAGAGTAGAATGCATCTTATGATGCCAGTTTTGTAAAAATATGTGTGTCTATTTGTATTTGCATAATAAAAATTCTGGAGGGCTTTCATATTTTATTTCCACATTGTTTCTTTTTTATGAGCCTTTGTTTCCTTTATAACCAGAAAACCAATATAAATTTCCATTATGAAAAACTTGAACAAACAAAGCCAAAGCCATGCTTGAGGTTGGAAGAGAGTTTTCAATGTCTATAAACCGGCCAATGCTTATTACAAGCTGACTTTGTGTGAATGCTGGGACTAAGGCAGAAGGGAAAGGGGTACTAGTAAAAAATCCTGAAAGGAGAATGAAGGAATTCAGGTCTTGAGATAGGGAAAGAGAAGAGTAGCTCTCTTTGTAAAACTGAGTAGTAGAGTCAGGATATAAAGAACTTAGATCTACCTGGAGGGAAGGTAAGTTTATCAGCATACCAGATCCAGTTGTTTTTTTTTTTCACATTTGTCTCTGACCTCCGATTGTGCACAACCCCAGTGAAGTGTAGAGGAGATGCTGGTGGTATGAATTCTTCATCCTCCTTTCACTTTTCAGACCCAGACTCAGGTCAAATCAAGTATTAATAAGTGAGAGAAATAAGAGAGCAGGGTATTTCTGCAGGCCCTGTCCAGGGGTCAGCTCATCTAAGGCTGTATAGTCTTCAAGGCTCTCATCCTAGAACCCAAGTCTGTAGGAACTTTTTCAACTTGTCACACTGGCAATACATGAGGTTTACTATCCCTAGATTACCCCTTGTATGGGGGTTAGGTTTTATTACTGTCATTCTTCCCAGATCCCATTTGTAATTTCAGAGCTTGGGGTTCTGTTTATATGTTTGTTTTTTACATAATTGTCTATCTATCTTTCTAGCTTCTCTCTGTATCTTCCTGAGCAACTTCTCCAGTGTTCTTGGTCCTCCACTTGTCAGCCACAAATGTAGTCAATATGAGGTCCGTTATTTACATAAAGATAAAATTTCTTTTTTTAAAAAAAGATTTTATTTATTCATTTGACAGACAGAGACACAGTGAGAGAGGGAACACACCAGGGTGAGTGGGAGAGGGAGAAGCAGGCTTCCCATGGAGCAGGGAGCCCGATGAGGGGCTCAGTCCCAGGATCCTGGGATCATGACCTGAGCCAAAGGCAGATACCTAATGACTGAGCCACCCAGGCACCCAAAAGATATAATTTCTATAAGAACGTGACCAGTTGTTTCTATATATCTCCACTCTCATCTAAAGAGATTTAAGATTGTTGATATATTCAATTAATACAGAAGACTGTAATCACATTATAGATCCAATTATGTATTGAAAGGGCCTGGTATATTGTAGGCCCATTTAAAGGTTAGCTTCCTTCTAAAGAGAGAGTTAAGGGGCACCTGGGTGGCTCAGTCGGTTAAGTAGCTGCCTTCGGCTCAGGTCATGATCCCAGGGTCCTGGGATTGAGCCCCGCATAAGGCTCCCTGCTCGGCGGGGAACCTGCTTCTCCCTCTCCCTCTGCCTGCCTCTCTGCCTATTTGTTCTCTCTTTCTATCTCTCTGTCAAATAAATAAATAAAATCTTTTAAAAAAATAAAAATAAATAGAGAGTTAAAATATATATTGCTAATTCTAAAAGGAAACATTGCAATCTTGATATTGCCAAAGATTTCTGAAGACAGAAAAGCACTAACTATAAAAGAAAAAGATGATAAACTGGACTTTATAAAAAGATAAAACTTTCTGGGGGCGCCTGGGTGGCTCAGTTGTTAAACGTCTGCCTTCAGCTCAGGTCATGATCCCAGGATCCTGGGATCAAGTCCCACATCGGGCTCCCTCCTAAGTGGGGAGCCTGCTTTCCCTCTCCCACTCCCCCTGCTTGTGTTCCCTCTCTCACTGTGTCTCTCTTTGTCAAATAAATAAAAAAAATCTTTAAAAAAAAAAGATAAAACTTTCTGCTTTTCAAATGATACTCTTAAAACTCTTACAAAATTACAATTACAAAAACTCTTATACCTCAGTTTTAAGAAGATGGGCAAAACAATTGAACAGACATTTCATAACATAAGATATATGAATGACCAAAAGAACATAAAATATACTCAACTCTATTAGTCAATAGGAAAATGTAAATTAAAACCACAATGAGGGCCCCCGGGTGGCTCAGTGGGTTAAGCGTCTGCCTTCAGTTCAGGTCATGATCCCGGAGTCCTGGCTTTGGCATTGAGTCCCGCATCCGGCTCCCTGCTCGGCAGGGGGACTGCTTCTCCCTCTGCCCTTCACCCTGCTTGTGCTCTCTCTCACTTGCTCTCTCTCTCAAATAAAATAAATAAAATCTTAAAAAAAACACAGTAAGATATCATTTCACACTCCCTAGAATATCTAAAACTAAAATGATGCGATACCATACAGATGGCCAGAATGTCTGGAAGCCAATCTGGGCAATAATAACACTGTAAGAAAACCATTGGTGTGAAAGGTGAGGAAAAGGTAATGGTTTAGCTGAAATCTAGAGATTAGATTTGAATAATAAGAGTAAATTGGTTGGTTTGGAACTAAGGAAGGATTAAAAGCAGGGAAAAGAATGGAATCTGACAACCTTCTAATTCCAGGAATTAGAGGGGTAAGAGAGTAGGAAGTGGTTATCAGATCCCAGACGTAAAATATCCCTTTATTTGCTGATTATGGAATTTACTGGACAATTGAACAGGGAAAAGGGAGTAAATATGCAGAGGTGATAGGATTTATTCCTTGTTTCAGATATTTGTCTTATAAATGGGTAGAGGATTGGATTTAAATATTTTAGCTACTGTGGTAGGTATTACTGTTCACCAAATATTCCAGTTTCTCCTCCTACTGTATCCCTCTCTGCTGGATTACACATTCTGCCTGTTGAACTCAGAAGGGGCCACATGTATTAGTTATCTACTGCTCTGTGACAAATTACTCCAAAATGTAACAGTTAAAAAGAGTATTTATTATCTCACAGTTTCTGTGGGTCAATAATTTGGGAGTAGTTTAGCTAGGTGTTTCTGGCTTGGGTCTCTCATGGGGTTGTCAAGATGTTTTCTGGGGCTGCAATCCGAAAGCTTGACTGGAGTAGGAAGATCTTCTTCTAAGACGGTTCATTCACATGGCTGTTGGCAGAAGATCTCTGATCATCACTGGCTGTTGGTAAAGAGCCTGAGTTCCTCATCATATGGGTCTAATTACTGGGTTATTTGGGTGTCCTCATGACATGGCAGCTGGCTTCCTCCAGAGTGAGTAAACCAAGAAAGAGATCAAAGGAGAAGCTGCAATGCCTTTTATGACTGTCTGGGAAGTAACACATCATCACTTCTGCCATCATGTATTTGTTAGAACTAAGTGACTCAAGGGAGAGTTTGTTGACATATTTTGAAAACCACCACACCTGCTGATTTTGCCTTCATTGAAGATACCAAGTCACTTTGTCTACTGCTCTGTCTTTATATATTAAGCAAGAGCTGAAGCACAGACAGAACATAATGTCCAGTATTCCTACTGACCCAACCAATTATGATCCTAAATGTTAGTTTCACTTCCTGCATTCCCAGAATTTCTGTTTTTACAAAAGCATTAGATCATAGTATTATTTATTAACATTAGATGAGATATAGCCACATGAAGATGATGTAAATCAAAATACATATGTTCAATCATAGAGTGGTCCTTAAGGTATATAATATTAAGATTTCTAGTAATATTCCAGGCACAGCAAAAAGTACTATACATAAGTCATACTATACTAACTTCAAATGTCCCTAATTGATATACATACATATAGTATAGCTGGTCTGGCTCTTTTTTGGTTACTATTTACATAGAATGGCTCTTTTCATCCTTTCACTGTATTTGGGTCTAATGTGAGTCTCTCATGGAAAGAATATAGGTGAATCATTTTTAAAATAAATTCTACCAGTCTCCACCTTCCTATTGGCATATTTAGTTCATGTATATTTAAAGTAATTACTGATAACCTGTGGTGAGGATAGCATTACATATAGAGTTATCAAAACACTGTTGTATATCTGAAAAGAATATCACATTGTGTATCAACTATACTTCAATTAAAAAAGAAATTAAAAAATCGGGTACCTGGGTGGCTCAGTCAGTTAAGCGTCTGCCTTCAGCTCAGGTCACGATCCCAGGGTCCTGGGATCGAGTCCTGCATCGGGCTCCCTGCTAGGCGGGAAACCTGCTTCTCCCTCTGCCTGCCACTCCTCCTGCTTGTGTGCCCTCTGTCAAATAAATAAGATTTTTTAAAGAAATCATAATTACTGATTTAAAAAAGAAGAAAGAAAACCACCACACCATATGATTTACTCTAATAAAATCGGTGGCATGTATGAGTTCTGGGTAGAAGCTTTAAGAGCCTGTGAGTGGTCTGCCTGCCTCTTTTTCCTCATCTATAAAACAGGCAATGTTTCAGATAGAATGCCTGGGTCCTGCAGTAAAGTAGATGCAGTAAAGCTGCAGCCAGTTCACAATATTGTGAGTGAGAAATAAACCTTGCTACTATAAGTCATTAAGATTGGGGTGCTGTTTGTCATTACAACATAACCTAGCCTATCATGATTAATACAGTCACTTTTTATTGACCACTGCCAAGTATGTTAGGCATAGTACAAAGTACTTAACAAGTAGTATCCCACTCAATATTTACAACAATTGTAGGTATTGTTATCCTCACTATATAGAAGGCATAGGTCTATCAGGGTGGCCTTTTCCCCACATTCCATTTCATCTCTCCAAATCTTTTTTTTTTTTAAGATTTTATTTATTTATTTGACAGAGACACAGCGAGAGAGGGAACACAAGCAGGGGGAGGGGGAGTGGGAGAGGGAGAAGCAGGCCTCCCACTAAGCAGGGAGCCCAATGCGGGGCTCAATCCCAGGACCCTGGGACCATGACCTGAGCCAAAGGTAGACGCTTAACGACTGAGCCACCCAGACGCCCCTCTCCAAATCTTTAATCTATATAGAAACAGTTTCTTTGGAGCTCAAAATAAACAAACAAAAAACCCCAAAACCTAGCAGATTCAGAAAGTTCCAAGGTTGGAAGAGATTATAGATCATTTAATAAACATATCCTTTAAGAATTCTGAGATCAACATCTTTCCTAATTGTGCAGCTTCTGACTGTAACACAACCTGTGTAATAAGAACTTACCTAGTAGGGTAGTCCACTCTGTATTTGTTCTGTTAGGATTATGAAAAAAATCTTCCTTATATTTAGCTAATCCTGATGCCCTGCAAATTTTACCCACTGGTGCTGGTCGTGGGGCCAAACAGACTAAGTCTAAATCCTTTTCTATTTGATTGGCCTTCAGATGGTTTGAGACAATTCTACATTATCTTGGATCTCTCTTTATCACCCTCATCTCATCAAAGTCACAAAATATCTGTCCTGTTTTTATTGCTCTAAGATTCTAATAATGGTTTTTTGTGCATTTCCTCCTAGGTAACATTTGTGCATTTTATTGATTTTATTTATTTGTTTATTTAAGAGAGAGAGAAAGTGTGTGCAAAGGGAGGAGCAGAGGGGGAGGGAGAGAATGCCAAGCAGAATCTGTGCTGAGCGTGGAGCCTGACACAGGGCTTGATCTCAAGACCCTGACATCATGACTTGAGCTGAAACCGAGTCTGATGCTTAACCAACTGAGCCACCCAGGGGCCCCACATTTGTGCATTTTAACAAACACCTTGATCCCAGATAGTCAAACTAATGGTGAGAATTTTAGAATACAAGGAGGTCAATGAGGGAGATACTACATGTCACTGTGGAAGAAACAAAATTGTTGCAGCCTGGTCTTCACAATCATTCTCGGAGAGTGTGCAATAAAAGTTTACAAGCCTCTTACTAAGCTTCATGTGGTGCATTTTAATGAAATAAAATCTTTTTATTCAATAAAACAATGTTTTAAAGGTTTTAACTGGCCAATAAAGAAACATTAAAGGCAAAACTTTTTTTTCCACAGCCTGTATTATTCAGGAACATTATCTGCTCTTTCTCCAAAAACAAATGTGTTAATTTAAATCTGCAAAAGAAAAAAAAAAGGAAGGAGAAAGCTGTATTCTGTTCCCTGACACCCTTAAGAATTACCACGTTTAGAACAATACTTATAGCCTTATTTGGGGTTACACCAAGGAACAAAGCAAGGAAAAACAACATAAAAATGAAGTCAATGTGGTAGCACAAAAAGAAGAAATGACTAGGAGACCGGAAAGCAGGAATCTAGTTTCTGCTTTGCCACTACCTACATGGATGACATGCACAAATTGCTTCACTTCTTGGACCTCAATTTCTTTATCTGTAAAGTGTTGAAATTGGAACAGATGACTTAGAAAGTCTTTTGGCTTTTTTCATAGAAGTTTAAGGGGTTTTTTTAATTTTATTTTATTATGTTATGTTAGTCACCATACAGTACATCATTAGTTTTTGATGTAGTGTTCCATGATTCATTGTTTGCATATAACACCCAGTGCTCCATGCAAGACGTGTCCTCCTTAATACCCATCACCAGGCTAACCCATCCCTCTAAACTCTCCCCTCTAAAACCCTCAGTTTGTTTCTCGGAGTCCATAGTCTCTCATGGTTTGTCTCCCCCTCCGATTTCCCTCCCTTCATTTTTCCCTTCCTTCTCCTAATGTCTTCCACACTATTCCTTATGTTCCACAAATAAGTGAAACCATCTGATAATTGACTTTCTCTGCTTGACTTATTTCACTTAGCATAATCTCTTCCAGTCCCATCCATGTTGATGTAAAAGTTGGGTATTCACCCTTTCTGATGGCTGAGTAATATTCCATTGTATATGTGGACCACATCTTCTTTATCCACTCATCTGTTGAAGGGCATCTCGGTTCTTTCCACAGTTTGGCTATTGTGGACATTGCTGCTATGAACATTGGGGTGCATATGACCCTTCTTTTCACTACATCTGTGTCTTTGGGGTAAATACCCAGTAGTGCAATTGCTGGGTCATAGGGTAGCTCTATTTTTAATTTTTTGAGGAACCTCCACCCTGTTTTCCAAAGTGGCTGTACCAACTTGCATTCCCACTAACAGTGTAAGAGGGTTCTCCTTTCTCCACAACCTCTCCAACATTTGTTGTGTCTTGCCTTGTCAATTTTTGCCATTCCAACTGCTGTAAGGTGGTATCTCAGTGTGCTTTTGATTTGAATTTCCCTCATGGCTAATGATGATGAACGTTTTCTCATGCGTCTGTTAGCCATTTGTATGTCTTCTTTTGAGAAGTGTCTGTTCATGTCTTCTTCCCCTTTTTTTTTAAAGATTTTATTTATTTGACAGAGAGAGACACAGCGAGAGAGGGAACACAAGCAGGGGAGTGGGAGAGGGAGAAGCAGGCTCCCTGCCAAGCAGGGAGCCCGACATGGGGCCTGAACCCAGGACCCTTGGATCATGATTTAGCGACTGAGCCACCCAGGGGCCCCTGCCCTTTTTTTTTAAGTTTTATTTATTTAAGTAATCTCCATACCTAACATGGACCTTGAACTCATGACCAACCCAAAGATCAGAGTCATATGCTCTTCCAACTGAGCCAGCCAGGTGTCCCATAATAAGTGTAATTTTAACACAAAGAGGTATATACAGTTTTCCAGTACGGAGGAATGGGACTAGTGGTATACTGATAAATGCTTGATAATAATATAAATGTTTAATAATAATTGGCTTTCTAGGGAGAAAATAAAGCTCTGTTTTGATGTACAACAAAACTGTGGTGTAAATAATTCTAGCATGGCCAGTTTTCAAGCTACCAACTGTTTAACAGCCTCTAAGAAAATTTCTGAAAATTTAATAATTAGCATTCAAAAGCCAATAAGAGCAGGCTCCAGCACACCAGCAGATACGACTCCATTTATTCATTTGTCCATTCCATTCACTCAACAAACACTCCCTGAGCATTAATTATTTATGTGCAGGCATTAAATTAAATGGAGTACACAAAGATGTGTAAAATTTGGTTCTTGTCCTAAGAGGTTTAGATTCTAGTAAACAGGAAATGAATACAGGTAACTCCAAAGCTAGAAAGAACATGACAAATAATATAAAGAAGGCAGGCAAAAAAAGTAAAGTATTATAAAGGTTCAGAGGAGAAAGAGACTATTGCTTTCTGAGGTTACTGGGTGGAAGGGACCTTGCAGAAGGAAAAGAATAGATTTCTCAAAAAGAATAAGGCTACTTAAGGATATATTTTTAAAAGATTTATTTATTCATTTTAGAGAGAAAGAGAGAGAGAGCGCGGGGCAAGGGGCAGAGGGAAAAGGAGAGAGGATCTCCAGTAAGACTCCCTGCTGAGCGTGGAGCCCGACATGGGGCTCAATCTCATGACCCTGAGATAATGACCTAAACTGAAATCAAGAGTTGGATGCTTAACCGACTGAGCCACCTAGGTGCCCCAAAGATATTTTTTGTTTAGAAGAGCTATCTAATAGGAAAGAAGTAGCACTGTATGTTGGGAAATTAGGAACCTAAGAAGAAATACTTGGAGGAAGCTAGAAATCTTTGCCTAGAAGTGATTATAAGGTGAGAGAATAATAAAAGCCACCAGGTAAGAGGGCTCCACAAAGAAGAACAATCTTTTTTTTTTAAAGATTTTATTTATTTACTTGACAGAGAGAGAAACAGTGAGAGAGGGAACACAAGCAGGGGGAGTGGCAGAGGGAGAAGCAGGCCTCACACCAAGCAGAGAGCCCGACATGGGGCTTGATCCCAGGACCCCGGGATCAAGCAGGCCCTGGGATCACGACCCGAGCTGAAGGCAGATGCCTAATGACTGAGCCACCCAGGTGCCCCACAAAGAAGAACAATCTTAAAATGAAATGAGTTTAATACCATTCTGAGGAAACTGAAGTACAATTTAGGAAAGAAGATAGTAAGAAAGCCTTGGGTCATTTCTAAGGAGCACAGTTCCACTAGTTTAGAATTTCATTCCAAGGTTCTTAAAAATTTTACCAGTGAGAACATAGAGTTTACTGCCAGTAATCATAGACAATAAGCAATCTAGAAAAATGTAAAGGTGGCCTAAATTATTATACATAGGGAAAAAGTAATTTCTAGAAATGACAGCCCAGTCAGTGACTTTAATTCTTTGCAATATTCTAAATGTAAACCGATGATTTGTGAACACTTGGAGGAAGGTAACAGAGAAATGAGCATGAGTTAATTAAAACAAGTCATACCAAATAAATCATATTTCTTTTACGGATATGACTGGCAAACAGATGAAGCACATCCTCCCTTAGTTAGGTATGATGTACCCTGATTTCAGGTTCATACTTGACAGATTATCTCATGGGACAGTGGTGATACAAAGGAGAAATAGGTGTTATTTGAGAAGTATACTTAGTTGAATTTGTAGCTGCCTAAATAGAAGGACCATGTGACCTGGACAAAGTTCTATAGTAATGGACCACACATGGCCTTGCCCCTTCAACATTTTTATCAACAAATTAGGGAAAAGCATATAATCTATGTCTACAAAATTAGCATATAGCATGAAGATAGGAGATATAACTAAAACGGTGAGTTAAAAACCAGACTGAAAAAAAATCTTCAAAGGCTGAACTAGCAGTACAACACAGCTGCTGTAAAAAGAAAAAAGTTCTCACATTAAAAGGACATACAAAAATCTAGGAACTGATTAGAGCATATCTGGAAGATGATATTTAATTACTTCATCCCTTTGAGCCCACTTTCTTATTTGTAAGATGGGGATAATTATGATACCTATTTAACAGGGTTGTTAGTGATAAAAAAATAATATATTAAGGAGCTTAGAAGAGTGTTCAAAAGGAAGCATTCAATAAATATTAGCCATAATAATATAGCCTTAATTGAAAAATTATAATGTTCTAAAATATATGAACAGGTTAGTATTATAAATTTACTTATATTTAATTTTATTTTTATTAAAAAACAAAATTTTAAAAAAGCATATTTTAAATTTCTGAAGGTGATCTAAAGTTCTAATATTCTAGGTATTGTTGAACAAATTGAGTCTCACTCTGTTTATGCTTTTCGAGATCATAAAAACTCTTTTTATATCTCCTTCATCAGGCTTCATCTTTCCATGTCACAGTTTTACTTATATAGATGGGTCACAAATTCTTCTGTTAATACTCATAAGAACTGGATAGAAGTAAGAATAGGAATTAAGTTTACCAAATTTTACTTCTGTGTTTTAGATAAAATCTTTTTTATTTTATTTATTTCTTTTTAATTTTTTAATATTTTAAAATTTAAATTCCATATAGTGTATTATTAGTTTCAGAGGTAGAGTTCAGTGATTCATCAGTTGTATATAACACCCAGTGCTCATTATGTCACATGCCCTCCTTATGGTCCATCACCCAGTTACCCCATCCCCCACCCCCCTCCCCTCCAGCAACCCTCAGTTTGTTTCCTATGATTAGGAGTCTCTTAGGGTTAGATAAAAATCTTTCTTATAAAACTATAAATCATTAAGGAACTCTTTCTTTGGAAGAAAACAGACTGTTCTGGTTTTACTTTATTGTTCAGCTCCAATTTAAGCCTAAATTTAACAATGAAAATGGAATTTTCCTGGAGCATATGCAACTTTCTATCTTTTCTAAATGGGGAATTATAGGAACATTTAATGGCAAACATTTTCCTCACAATACCAATCAATAAATCTGTGGAAACACTGATTTGTTGCCTATTAGAAGCAGAGAATAGTAATAATAGGATATGGGGGAAATTTCAGAGGCAAAGTTATATAGGTGACCCTTGAACAGCATAGGTTTGAACTATGTGGGTCCACTTATATGTGGATTTTTTTTTTAATAAATACACTGGAAAATTTTTTTGAGATTTGTGACAATTTGAAAAAACTTGCAGGTGAACCGTGTAGCCTAAAAATACTGAAAAAATTAAAAAGTTAGGTATGTCATGAATGCATAAAATATATGTAGGTATTAGTCTATTTTATCATTTATTACCATAAAACATATACAAACCAATTATAAAAAGTTAAAATTTATCAAAACTTACCCACATACTTACAGACTGTACATGATGCCATCCACAGTCAACAAATATAAGCAAACATAAAGCTGCAGCATTAAATCATGACAGCATAAAATTAAGTGTAGTACATATTGTACTGCCATAATAGTTTTGTAGCCACCTCCTGTTGATATTGCAGTGAGCTCAAGTGTTGCAAGTATCCACTTAAAATACCCGATGATGCTAATCAACTCTGCATGCGCAGTTCATCTCTCTAGTAAATAAAAAGTGATCCCTCACAGTTCTTGTGTATTTTTCATCGTGTTTGGTGCAATACTGTAAACCTTGAGTAACACCAAAGGACCCATACAAAGTGCCACTAGTGATGCTGGAAGTGCTCCCAAGAAGCAGTCATGATATTATAAGAAAAAGTTGAATTGTTTGATACGTGCCATAGCCTGAGGTCTGTAGCTGCACTTGCGACCATTTCAAGATAAATGAATTCAGTGTAAAGACCACTGTAAAAAAAGAAAAGGAAATTTGTAAAGCCATTGCTGCAGCTATGCCAGCAGGCACAAAAGTCTTGTACTTTTTGCAAAATATCTTTTTTTTTTAAGATTTTATTTATTTATTTGAGAGAGAAAGAAGGCATGAGCTGAAGGGAGAGGGAGAATCTGAAGCCGACTCCACGTAGAGGGCAGAGCCCGACTCGGGGCTTGATCCCACAGCCGAGCGCAATCATGACCTGAGCCAAAACCAAGAGTCGGCCGCTTAACCAACTAAGCCACACAGGTGCCTGCCCCACAAAATATCTTTTTATTTTTTTATTGAAAATGCAGCTTTTATGTGGGTACAGGATTGCTATAAGAAAGGCATACCTATAGACTCTGATTCGAGAAAAAGCGAAGTCATTACATGACAAAGCAAAAGGAAGCTGAAGGGTCTAAAGCTGGAAGAGTCGATGTCAGCAAAGGATGGTTTGATAATTTTAGAAAGAGGTATGGCTTAAAAAGTGTCAAGATAACAGGAGAAGGAGCTTCTGCTGATCAAGAGGCAGCAGAAAAGTTCCCAGACACCATTAAGAAAATCATTGAGGAGAAAGGATATCTGCCTGATCAGGTTTTTAATGAAGATGAAAGTGTCCTATTCTGGAAAAAAAAAAAAAAACCCACAAAGGACATTTATTAGTAAGGAAAAGAAGTGAGCACCAGTATGTAAGGCAGGAAGGAATAGGTTAATTCTACTGTTTTGTGCAAATGCAGTTGGGTTTATGATGAGAACTGTCCTTATCTATAAAACTACTAGTCCCCAATCCTTGAAGGGAAAAGATAAACAACAGCTGTCAGTCTTCTGGTTATACAAGAAGGAGGCCTGGGCAACGAGAACCCTTTCCATCAATGCTTTGTCCCTAAAGTCAGGAAGTACCTTGCTAGTAAGGGACTGCCTTTTAAGGTTCTTTTGAAATTGAACAATAATAACCCTGGCCACCCAGAACCCCATGAGTTCAACACTGGAGGCATTGAAGTATTCCACTTGCCCCTAAACACAACATCTCTAATTCAGCCTCTAGATCAGTGAGTCATAAGGACTTTTAAGGCTCATTACACACAATACTCTATAGAAAGGTTGTCAACACTATGAAAGAGAAGAGAACATCATGAAAGTCTGGAAGATTAGACCACTGAAGATGCCATTGTTGTTATAGAAAAAGCGATGAAAGTCATTAAGGCCCCAAACAATAAATTCCTGCTGGAGAAAACTGTGTCCAGATGTTGTGCATGACTTGACAGGATTTAGGACAGAGCCAATCAAGGAAATCATGAAAGAGGTTGTGGATATGGCAAAAAAAAAAAAAAAAAGATGGAAGGTGAAGGGTTTCAAGAAATGAATCTTGGAGAAATTCAAGAGCTAATAGACACCACCCCAGAGGAATTAACAGAAGACAACTTGATGGAGATGAGTGCTTCTGTACCAGTACCAGACAATGAGGAAGAAGACGTAGAAGAAGCAGTGCCAAAAACCAAATTGACATTAGACAATATGGCAGAAGGGTTCTGCTTATTCATGACAGCTTTTAACTTCTTTTATGATAGACCCTTCTACAATAGGGCACTGAAACTAAAGCAAACAGTAAAAGAAGAATTGGTACCATATAGAAACATTTTTTAGAGATATGAAAAAGCAAAAACATCAGACAGAAATTACGATGTATTTCTGTAAAGTTACACCAAGTGTGGCTGCCTCTCCTGCCACCCCTTCCATCTCCTCCAGCACTTCCACCTCTGCCACCCCTGACACAGCAAGACCAATTCCTCCTGGTCCTCCTTCTCTCAGCCTATTCAACATAAAGACAATGGGGCTGAAGACCTTTATGATGATCCACTTCCACTTAATAAATAGTAAATAATCATCATGCTGTACAGTTAATAAACTTATCTGGTACATATGTATTTTTGTGTGAACATATAATAACTGTAGGTAAGAACTGTATGAGATGTTTTTGTGTCATCATCATTATTGCCTAACTAGTCATCGTGCAGGTCATCATGTGCAAGATTTGTATGGAAGTGGATAGCCTATCCTTACACAGGCATGAAGTGATATTTAATATAAAATTAATAATGTGTTTCTTTTCTTACTGTATTATAACTTTGCTTTCAAAAAATTATATTACCGAACAGTATATGCTTCTCTTGCTCATAAGTGTGTGTCAGCCCACCATTACAGGTAAGTTTTTTTTAGTGTAACAATTTTCTAATACCTTATTATGAATATGACTATAATTCTGAATGCCATACAAAAATTTATAACAATTTATGGGGCACCTAGGTGGCTCAGTAGATTAAGCATCCAACTCTGGTCATGACAGGTCATGAACGATCTCAGGGTCATGAGACTGAGCCCCGCCTCAGTTCCGCATTGGGCCTGGAGCCTGCTTAAGATTCTCTCTCCCTCTCCCCCTTTTCCTCCCCCATCCATGCCCATGTGCATGTGCGTACTCTCTCTAAAAAAAAGAAAAATTTTATAACAATTTATTCATTAGAGTATAGGCTAGGTTGCCATGAAGCAATCATACTGCTGCTTCTTCATTATCAATGCCTGAATTGTTATACCTGCAAATAAATATGAATTTCTTTTTCACATTACCTTTTCTTTTTGATGTCTAGTGTTATTAATATGCATAACATCTACAGTGTTTTATATCATATAAGACAATATTGACGTGGGTACTAACAGATGACTCGTCTTATAAACAGACAACATAAACTACAGTATCAAAAAATACAGTATGGGGCGCCTGGGTGGCTCAGTTTGTTAAACGTCTGACTCTTGATTTTGGCTCAGGTCATGATCTCAGAGTTGTGAGATCGAGTCCTGCATTGGGCTCCATGCTGGGCTTAGAGTCTGCTTAAGGTTCTCTCTCTTCCTCTGCCCCATCCCTCTCTAAAAAAAATAATAATACAGTATAGTACTATAAATGTATTTTTTCTTCCTTATGATTTTCTTAGTAACATTTTCTTTTCTCTGCTTACTTTATTGTAAGACTACTGTACGTAACACATATAACATACAAAATATGTGTTAATCAACCGTTTATATTATTGTTAAGGCTTCCGTCAACAATAGGCTATTAGTAGTTAAGCTTTTGGGGAGTCAAAAGTTATATAAACATTTCTGACTGCATAGGGAGTCAGCACCCCTAACCCCCTGCATTGTTAAAGGGTCAACTGTGATGCCGAAGTTCTACAGTTTAATAGAAGAGAACGAATAATCCCTAATCAGTACACTAGAGCATGTTTAGTATTAGAGGAACTTAGCACGAAGCAGTTCTTTTTGAACATCATTCATTGCAATTTAGCTTCCAGAATAAGGAGAAGAAACAGGGGGTGGGGGCAGAAACAATAATGTAGCCAATAAGTCATAAAAAGGGGACTTGAACATAGATCTCCTAATTCCATATATAACGCAGTATCATGATATTAATCTTGAAGATAACATCGTTTTGAGATTCCAGAAGATCTATGATATTCGTTGAATTCATAATTTTAAAAAAATCAGCCAGTAATGCTGATAAGAACTCAGAAGATAGCAATGCTTTAGCCTTCCACTTTTTTTCTCTCATTTTGGGGGTAGCGTCTGAGACACCCCAAATTAAATGCAATACCTCAAAGATAGTGGCCTAAGTAGTTAGGGTTTTATTCTTCTCAAATATCAGGGGTTGTTATTTTCTAGTACTCCTCCAGGACTTCTCTATAAAGAAAATTCATAATGTCATTTTATATAACAGGTCTGGATAGACACTAAAGCTTTTCTTCTTTTCGTTTCTTTCTTTCTTCCCTCCTTTCTCTTTCTCTCCTTTTGATATTGTAAATGTTTATCAAGGTAATACATGTAAATACTTTAAAAGTTATGTGGTTTAAAAAAATCATGTGCAACTACAAGACTCAAAACAAAGCAGGGGTGTATTTTAAAACACACACACACACACACACACACACACACACATCTTGGAGAAAAAAAAAAAGCAGTAGCTTCCTCAAAACTGAGACACCCTACCAGACTCTTTTACTTGCTTCTTTTCATATTTACCAACATTTTCCTAAATAAAATATTTATACTGCTATTTCTTGATTTGTAAATTTTAAAAAGTACCTATTATAAAAAATAAAGATCCAACATCTTATACCTTCCTTCCCTCCAGCCTCCCAATAGTTATATCTCAATATTTTTTTTTATTTTTTAAAATGTTTTATTTATTTATTCATGAGAGTCAGAGAAAGAGAGAGAGAGAGGCAGAGGCAGAGGGAGAAGCAGGCTCCCCGCCTAGCAGGGAGCCTGATGCAGGACTTGATCCCAGGACCCTGGGATCATGACCTGAGCCAAAGGCAGACGCTTAACCATTTGAGCCACCCAGGCGCCCCTATATCTCAATATTTTTAATTAAATAAATGTTCCATGTTAAACTTATTATGATTCTATAAGTGTGTTTTACTTCTGGATCAGTTAGTTCTATTATGATTACATTTACTTTCTTATACAACTTTTTTTTTTTAAGATTTATTCATTTATTTGAGAGGGAGGAGAAGCAGAGGGAGAGGGAGAGAATCTCCAACAGACTCCCCGCTGAGCATGGAGCCAGATGCAGGCATGCAGGCTTGATCTCATGACCCTGAGATCATGACCTGAGCCGCAATCAAGAGTCGGACGCTCAACCACTCAACTGACTGAGCCACCCAGGTGCCTCTCTTACACGACTTTTTGTTTATCTTGGAATTAATAATTGTCTCAGTTTTTTGTTTCCTAAATTTTCTGTATTATTATCACTAATTCTTTCAGGGATATAAAAATGCTGAAACTATTTTCAACACAGTCAAACGTGTCAGTTTCGCTGGAAACACTCCACTGGAGCACTCCTTCTTTCAGTCCAGGCAGTTCCTCCCTCCCTCTGCTGTATAGCTGTCATCTTGGGATTTCCTTTTGCCTCTTGCCTAGATTAATCCCATTTCTTAAAACTTCGAGCTTTGTCTTTCTTATTTCAGTAGAGTATATCCTCCAGTAGTGTCCCAGGAAAGGCTGGGAGGGGATGGGTAGTAAATTTTTGATCCTCGCATGCCTGAAAATATCTTTGTCTCTCACACTTGATCATAAGATTTAGCATAGAATTCTAGATTGAAAATAATTTTCTCTCAGAATTTTGGGAAAGCACCGATTCACTGTCTTCTAGCAACCAGTGTTAATGTTGAAATATATGAGACTCTTATTACCTATTCTAAGTAATCCATTCCCCTTTCCCTGCTCCCTCCTCACCTATCACCAAGATTTGAGCTTTTTATCTCTTGTGTTTAGAAATTTCATGATGATGTGCCATAGTAGCTTTGGTTTTGGTTTTTTCCCTACATTATGTTGGGCACTCAGCAGGTTCTGTCAATCTGGAAACTCATGTCCTGAAGTTATTAGAGATTTTCTTGTAATTTCTTTGATAATTTTCTTCCCTCCATTTCTTCTGTTTCTAGAACTCCTATTAGCCTCCTGTTGGACTTTATGAATTCATCTTTTAATGATCTTTTCTCTCTCATTTTCCTCATTTCTTTTTGTTCTCTTTTCCAGGAGATTCCTCAATTTTACATATTAATACTACTTTGAATTATTTATTTTTGCTATTATATTTTTAATTTCCTGGAGCTATTATCCTCTGATTGTTCCTTTTTTGGAGCCTCTTGTCTTTGCTTTATGGATACAAGATCTTATAATTATTTCTCAGAGGATTCTTACTGTTTTTTTAAAATCGATTCTGCTCTCTCTGTTGTCTCTGCTATCCTCTGAGTTTCTCTTTTTCTCTTCCATTTCTATTTGATGCTGTCTTTCTTGGTGAAGGTTTCTCTCAACTATCTGGTGATCCTTTGCCGTCCCTTCATATCTAAAAGTGAGTTACTACAAAGGTATTTGGAAGCTCTGTGTTAACAGGAAGAGTTTGTCCATTGGTGGGCTTTATTGTAGGACGATAAGGTGGGGACCTATTTGTTTTGTTGGCGGACACTTAAGTATCAGTATCTATGGATCTTCCTTCTGGGATTATTCAATTTTAAGTTTCTCCCAAAATTAAATCTCTGTTCTCCTGCCTAGAGAATATAAACCTTGCTGTCAGCATTCCCAGAGTGAAACAGATAGAGAGGGCTTGGCAAGTTTCATCCTTCAGCAGGTAGACATTCATCCGATCTCTGTTTTCAGTGTGGTATCGTCTTATTCCAGCCTTCCCAGCTATAATCTTCAGCTGTGCCTGGTATCTCAGTCTGGAGCTTTTCTAGTTCAATTTTCTTTCCCCCCACAGAATAAACCCCAGGGCTCTGCCAAAGAAATGGAAAGGTAGTTGCTTAACTGAGCAGGAGGAGGAAAGGACCTCGTAATTTAACTTCCTATATAAACCTTCAACCAATCCCCCTCTTTTCAGCCTCTCAGATATCTCTGCTGCTGTCATATTTGCTCCTTCCAATTCTAGTGTTCTGCAATATGAGACTGCTTGCCTTTCATTAGTATACGCCTCTCAGGCATTTGGAATCCAGTTTCCTTAGCTCAGATTTCCAAATCTTCCAAAAATTTCTTAATATACCTCATCTGCCATTGCTTTTTTTCTCTTTGTCCTTGTGGGCAGATAGCTTTTAAAATATTAACTCACAGGGTGCCTGGGTGGCTCAGTCATTAAGCGTCTGCCTTCGGCTCAGGTCATGATCCCAGGGTCCTGGGATCGAGCCCTGCATCAGACTCCCTGCTTGGCGGGAGGCCTGCTTTTCCCTCTCCCACTCCCCCTGCTTGTGTTCCCTCTCTCTCTGTGTCTCTCTCTGTCAAATAAATAAAATCTTTAAAAAAAAAGATGAAAAAAATAAAATATTAACTCACTGCCATTTTAGTGATTTGGGGAAGAGAAGAGGGATGAACACATGTGTTTAATCTGTCCGTGTGTAACAAGAATTGCCAGGCTGTCAAGATGCTCACTCTTTTGCTTCTACAAAAATGTCAGAACCAGAAAAGTCAGAGATAAAATCTGTACTCATGAGGCTGATGTGGAAAAGCAGCCTTCTGAGAATTGTAGTACCTATTTTAAAGTGCTGTTATAGTCATTTATTGGTTGGGTTTATGTTAGGTAAGTTAAATTTTCTGACTGCTTCATCATCTGTAAAGTGGTGACAATTATCCCTACACAACCTATCTTAAAATGACTTAGTAAGAAAATTGACATAAATTTACAAATACAGAACATATATCATTTATTACTAACTATATCACTAATAGGCATAATCAAATATATTTGGAGAGGCAGTGTAACAGAGTAGAAAGAGTATGGTCTTCAGTCATACAGATCTGGAATTGAATTCCATCTTTGTCATTCATTGTGTGATTTGGGATAAATGACTTAACCTCTTTGAGCTTCATTTTCCATGTTTATAAAATGAGTATAATATTATTAACCTGATAAGGCTTTTGTGAAGATTAAATGAGATCTTGCATGTAACACAACTACTATAGAGCCTGACGCTTCATAGGTACTCAGCAGATTTATCCTCATACCTCCCTAATTTGGGACCAGCTTTCTTATGCTAACATGAAAATCCTGAGCTTCTATTTCCACAAGTAATGCTAAACCACATTAGTAACTAGCATCTTAGGTCTTCAATAGTCCTCATAAAGGCTGTTTATTTGCTGTGTTCCTGGAACTAAATTATAAGGTGAGCAGCCCAAATTGTAAGAGTTCAGCATACATATCCTTTTAAGTGGTAACAGGTTATTGCTGAGGCATCTTTAGGAATATTTTATTATGAAATAGGACGTGAAACTTGTGATGAATATTAAAAGAGATCAGGGACACTGGAATACTGGAAAAACTACTACTGAAAAAATCATCTTAAGAGTTGTTGGTTTTGTTTTGGTTTTGTTTCTACTGGGTCCTCACACAAACCCAGAAGTCAAACAGGCTTTATTATCCTGTTTAAAAGATGAAGAAATCAAGGCACAAGTAAAAAAACAACTTGCACGTGATTCACTGGTCATTGGGGAACAACCAAGATTAATCTTGGTCTCTTGACTCCCTGATCAGTGCTTGTATTTTTTTTAATAACATAAAATTCACAATGTTAACCATTTTTAAGTGTACAGTTCAGTTAAGTACATTCACATTGTTGTGCAACCAATCTCCAGAACTCTTTATCTTGCAAAACTGAAACTCTGCCCCCATTAAACAACTCCCCATTCTTCTTCCTCCGGGCCCAGGCAACCACCATTCTACTTTCTGTTTCTATGAGAGTGACTACTCTAGGTACCTCATATAAATGGAAGCATGTAGTATTTGTCTTTTTGTGACTGGTTTATTTCATTTAGCATAATGCCTTCAAAGTTCATCCATGTTGCAGTTATGTGTCAGAATTGCCTTCCTTTTTAAGAATGAATAATATTCCATTGGATGTATATACCACATTTTGTTTTTCCATCCATCTACCAACAGACACTTGGGTTGCTTCCACTCTTGGCTATTGTGAATAATGCTGCTGTAAACATGGGTGTTTAAAATCTCTTTGAGACTCCCCTTTCAACTCTTTTGGGTACATACACAGAATCGGAATTGTTAGATCATATGGTAATTTTTTGAGGAACCACCATGCTGTTTTGAAGAACAGCTATATATAGCAGCTGTACCATTTTACATTCCCACCAATAGCGCACAAAGGTTCTAATTTCTCCACATCCTTGCTAATACTTGTGCTTTTCTGTTTTTCGTTTTGCTTTATTTTTATAATAGCTATTCTAATAGCTAGCTAACAGGTGTGAGGTGGTCTCATTCTATGGTTATCTTCAGGGTTTTGCAGTCTTCTTAGAGGACAAGACACTATGTGACCCTGGGGAACATCACCAACAATTTACAGCAATAAAATCCTACTAGATTTAAGGACACTACTATAGGATGCAACAGTACACACAGTCCCTGCTCTCAAGGATTCTACAATCTAGCTGGAAAGAAAGGATATATGCACTTAAAAATAAATAAAAATGCAAGATAGAATAGTCTAAATGATATGTGCTACTGGGGCACCCGGCTGGCTCAGTTGGAGGAGCATGGAACTCTTGATCTCAGGGTTATGAGTGTGAGCCCACAGTGGGTGTAGAGATAGCTTAAAAAATAAAAGTAAAATCTCTAAATAATATGTGCGACATGAAGACAGAGAAGGATAAAATTATAGCAGTGGATTAGAAAAGGCTTTAAAGACAAGTGGCACCTCAAACATTTTTAAAGCGAGGGTTTTAATTATCCAAGAGAGGAGGAAATTAATTTTTAAATTTCATTTAATTCATATATTCTTTCAATAAACATTTATTGTGCTCCCAATAAGTGCTAGAAACTGAGCCAGGTGTTGGGCTTACAAAGTCTCTCAAAAGCAAGGAAGTAAGACATGCAATGAGTAGTTACAATCCAAGGTGCTGAGTGTATACATGGTGCACTGAATCACTCTTTTCTTTTTTTTTTTTTTTAAGATTTTATTTATTCATGAGAGACAGAGAGGCAGAGGCAGAGGGAGAAGCAGTCTCCCTGCAGAGCAGGGAGCCCAATGTAGGACTCGATCCCGGGACCCTGGGATCATGACCTGAGCTGAAGGCAGACGCTTAACCGACTAGCCACCCAGGCGTCCCTGAATCACTCTTTTCTAAGAGACTGCTGATATGTCAACAAGACTGATAATCTCTTTTTATGGTAACTCATAAAGAGAGGATGTAAAGCACATTTCTTTCCAGATTATGCTCATACCCAATTGTTTCAAATGGAATACAGTTGAGAAGTTTCCCATTTTCCCTTGGGAAGGAGACAATGTTTAAGAAGCTAAGGCTGTTGCAAGTTAGTTATCAGCACTCATACTTACGGGTCCTTTCTCCATACTCCATATGGGTTTCATTCACAAACACGTGCTAGACATTGGGGAAGCAAGGAAAGATGAATAAGACATAGATCCTGCCTTCCAGGATCTCAAAGACAGCTATAGTATGAAAGGGCTGTAGTAGAGTAATGAGAGAAAACAAATAGGAAAAAAAGAAATCGCTTTCACCCTCCAGAGAAGTCATAAACTTCTTTTAAAAAGTAACATATAAGCTGGATCTTAAAGGATGGCAGGAGCTCACCTGGGAAGAGAAGGAATGGATATTCTAGCCAGAGGAATGGCATGTTCAGGAAATATTAAGTAATTTAGTGTGGCTGGAATTTACAATAAGAAGTAGTAAGAAGGGTAGAGTAGTAAGAATGGTAGATAGGGAGTAGTAAGGGAGTAGGGAGTAGTAAGAAGGGTAGAGACAGAGTAGAGTGGTAGGAGAGCTGGAGAGGTAGACTGCAGATAGCTATTAATCTTTTTTTTTTAAGATTTTATTTATTTATTTGACAGAGAGAGACACAGCGAGAGAGGGAACACAAGCAGGGGGAGGGGGAGAGGGAGAAGCAGGCTCCCTGCCGAGCAGGGAGCCCGAAGCGGGGCTCGATCCTAGGACCCTGGGAGCATGACCTGAGCCAAAGGCAGACGCTTAACAACTGAGCCACCCAGGCGCCCCAGATAGCTATTAATCTTAAGGTAACAGAGAATTAACTGATTTTTAGGCAGGGGAGCAATATGATTGGATATTTTAAATTTTTATTTTATTTAAATTCAATTAATTAGCATACAATGTATTAGTTTCAGAGGTAGAGTTCAGTGATTCATTGGTTTTATATAACACCCAGTGCTCATTACATCACATGCCCTCCTTATGGTCCATCACCCAGTTACCCCATCCCCCTCCCCTCCAGCTACCCTGTTTGTTTCCTATGATTAAGAGCCTCTTATGGTTTGTCTCCCTCTCTGATTTCTTCGTTTTATTTTTCCATCCCTTCCCCTATGATCCTGTTTTGTTTCTTAAATTCCATGTATCAGTGAGATCATACGATAATTGTCTCTCTCTGATTGACTTATTTTGCTTAGCATAATACCCTCTCATTCCATCCACGTCATTGCAAATGGCAAGATTTTTTTCGATGGCTGAGTAATATTCCACTGTAGGGGTGTGTGTGTGTGTGTGTGTGTGTGTGTGTGTGTGTGTGTGTGTGTG
>NW_027397100.1:11706676-11730675 GCF_003265705.2 Callorhinus ursinus
GTGTGTGTGTGTGTGTGTGTGTGTGTGTGTGTGTGTGTGTGTGTGTGTGTGTACCCCACATCTTCTTTATCCATTCATCTGGGCTCTTTCCATAGTTCAGCTATTGTGGACATTGCTGCTATAAACACTGGGATGCAGGTGCCCCTTTGGATCACATTTGTATCTTTGGGGTACATACCCAGTAGTGCAATTGCTGGGTCGTAAGGTAGCTCTATATATTTTTTTTTAAAGATATTTATTTATTTGACAGAGAGACACAGCGAGAGAGGGAACACAAGCAGGGGGAGTGGGAGAAGAAGCAGGCTTCCAGCGGAGCAGGGAGCCCGATGTGGGGCTCGATCCCAGGACCCTGGGATCATGACCTGAGCCGAAGGCAGATGCTTAAGGACTGAGCCACCCAGGGACCCAGGGTAGCTCTATTTTCAACTTTTTGAGGAACCTCCATACTGTTTTCCAGAGTGGCTGCACCAGCTTGCATTCCCTCCAACAGTGTAGGAGGGTTCCTCTTTCTCCACATCTTCACCAACATCTGTTATTTCCTGACTTGTTGATTGTAGCCATTCTGACTGGTATGAGGTGGTATCTCATTGTGGTTTTAATTTGTATTTCCCTGATGCCAAGTTATGTTGAGCATTTTTTCATGTGTATATTGGCCATTTGGATGTCTTCTTTGGAGAAATGTCTGTTCATGTCTTCTGCCCATTTCTTGACTGGATTATTTGTTCTTTGGGTGTTGAGTTTCATAAGTTTTTTTGTGTTTTGGTTTTTTTTTTTAGGATTTTATTTATTTATTTGTCAGAGAGAGAGAGAAAGAGAAAGCACAAGCAGGGAGAATGGCAGGCAGAAGAAGCAGGAATCACAACCTGAGCCGAAGGCAGCTGCTTAACCAACTGAGCCACCCAGGCATCCCACGTTTGATAAGTTCTTTATAGATTTTGGATACTAGCCCTTTACCTGATAAGACATTTGCAAATATCTTCTCCCATTCCGTAGGCTATCTTTTGGTTTTGCCAACTATTTCCTTTGCTTGTGCAAAAGCTCTTTATCTTGATGAAGTCCCAATAGTTCATTTTTGCCTTTGTTTCCCTGGCCTTTGGAGATGTGTCTAGCCAGAAGTTGCTGCCTGTGTTTTCCTCTAGGATTTTGACGGATTCCTGTCTCACATTTAGGTCTTTCATCCATTTTGAGTTGTAATATAGTTGATTTTAATTATGTTAGCTCCAGTAATTTTTTTTACCATATTTGATTAAATAAAGGCTCCAACTTCAACTACGTCACTCTAAGCAATCATGTTAAAATTTTAACACTATTGGATTTTTATCCATTAATTCAATAAATTATCCTCAAGGAATTTATATATATTCTAGAAGTGAAGTGAGACTATGAAAATCACAAGTAAACAACTGACCAATAAATAAAACAAATTGTGTTAAGTGTTATGAAGGAAAAGGTCAAGTGGAAAATGTTGTAGTATCCAAGAAAGACATGACAGTCACCTGGACCAAACTAGTGTGGCAGTGGAGATAGAGAGAAGTCGTTGGATTTGAGATTTATTTTGGACATAGAATCAACAAGATTTGATAATGAACTGGATGAAGAAGATGACAAAAAGGGAGGAATTGAGTTGAATCCTAGGTTTCTGACTTAAGCAACTGGGTAGACAGCAGTACCCTTAATTCATGAGATGAGGAAGACATGCAGTAGGAAATACCCAGAATTCTGTTTTAAATACAGTGATTTTGAGATCTCTATGAGACAAGCAAATATAGAGAAGTAGGTACTTGGATATGTGAGGCTGGAACCCAGTGGAGAGGTTGGGGTTGGAAATATGAATTTGGGAATCATTAATATAATGACAGTATGTAGAGATAGTATTTTCATTAGACTATAGCCTGGTCAAATTGCTTAGAATTGTGATTCCTAGATCTCTTCAGTGACACATTATCTCGGAAGTCATTTTTACATGTGGCTAAATAATTAAGAATTCATTCCTACTAATTTAGTTCCTAAAGGTTAGCTCTATTTAAGCCTTCTTTGGGGGGAGCCTCACTCTGCCTTCTGCCTACTACGTCAATCCAAAGATTAATTTAATTTGAGAGTTACCAGATGCTTCATTAATATCTCAGTGACTTTTCTCTTTCTTCACCAAAGCTAACTCTTAAAAAACCCTACATAATGAGGTACAAATAGATGAAAGGGTTGCATAGGTTTGGATTTCTATGTGAATTAGAATATCTTCTGTTCTCCATAAATTAAGTATCACTACAAGGATGTATGGGCTTGCTTACCAAGCAGAAAGAGTACTGGACTAAGAATCATGAGATTTGGGTTCCAGTTCAAATACTATCACTATTTAATTTCATTTAATTCATGGCCTCTATTTTAATTATTTTATTTAATTCATAGCCTCTACTAAAATAGGCCTGCTATTTTATGGGTCAAGTGAAGAGGCTATGGATTATTTTAAAGCCTATGAAAACATAAAATTTAGTATACACTCGAAGGATTATCATTACCTTACTATTGAGTAGTGGGAGACCTGGAGTGGTGCTGGGCATCAAGAATGACCCAGGGACGCCTGGGTGGTTCAGTTGGTTGAGCAGCTGCCTTCAGCTCAGGTCAGGATCTTAGGGTCCTAGGATCAAGTCCCATATCAGGCTCCCTGCTCAGTGGGGAGCCTGCTTCTCCCTCTCCCTCTGCTTGTGCTCTGTCAAGTAAATAAAATATTAAAAAAAAAAAAAAAAGAATGGCCCAAAGTGAAAATTCCAATTGTCTATTTCAGGATTTCTTACTATTTTTTGTGGACTCCATGACTTGGCTTTTGTATCTCTAAAACAGAAAAACCACATTGATTTCTCTCACTGTTATGAGAAGAAAATTAATAGATGACTATACATTTTGCAGAGATTCCTAGATAAAAGAGGTTAGGAAGATACAAGTGATTGTGTTGATGCTCTTATTAGCTTAGTCTAAGTAGGATTGTCTCTTGGAAAACCTGGAAAAGCTTAGCTATCATTGCTTTGTGACTTTTGCCAGCTCCCCAAGGAATCTTGGCTTTCCTGGAAAACAAACTACTACCTTGGGGGATGCTTGAAATCTCTGAAGAGTCTCTTGCAAGTAGCCAGTTCAGGGAGGTCAGACCTGGGACCATGCTGTAAAGGAAAAGAAGTCTTTTCAGAAAAGTGGCCAAGACTATTTGCTAAGCATAATACCATTTCCCAAACAGGGAGCAGAGGTACTATGCGGCCTCATTAAGACTTTTTGTGTCTTTGTTAGTATGAATTGAATAACTTAAGGGTGATTTCCTAAGAGCTCCTCTCCACCTCAATCACTGCTCTTCTCCCTTTGTTTCTTCCCATTTCATTTGTCTATGCTTTGTCTCAGTCTTCATTTTTCTATTTGAACAGGTTTTTCAGAACTTTAGGCCACACAGTTTCTCTCTCTCTTCAAGATCTCCCCATTCAAAGTGGTTTGGGGATTCTCATGCTGCAAATGTTTGTTATCAAAGACCCAGGAGGAGATAAATGGTATATACCAGTGGCTCTCAACCATGGGTGATTTGGTAATGTCTGGAGGCATTTTTGATTGTCACAACGAGAGGCAGGGTGCCACTGACATGATACAGGCCAGGGATGCTGCTAAACATCCTAAAATGCACAGAACAGCTCCCAACAACAAAGAATTATCTGGCCCCAAAGGTCAATAATGCTGCTATTGAGAAACCCAGGTAAGAACAGGTATCAGTAGTTGAAGATTACTGAGGAGGTACTGCAGCCTCCTTAGGGATGCAAACTCTCAAGGTGGTAAAGTGACAGCCACTGACATCAGATTGTTTGGACTTGGATCCCCAGGTTCCGTTTTGCTGACCGTATGATTTTGGACTAATTACTCGAAGCCATGAAAGCACAGTTTCCTCATTTGGAAAAAGGGGCTAATAAAGCATTCTCATAAACTGTAAGCTTCCTGGAGGCAGGGACCTAATTTTACCTGCCATGCTTAGATTAGGGACTAGTATCCAATGGGGAGTACTAAATATCTGTGGATTGTCTCACATAGTTCTTCTGAGGCCTAAAGCATAGCACATTTTTAGGTGATATGAAACACAGTGAGAAGGAGAAAAGCAGCCCCTGAGAGTGGGAATTAGGCTGGTACCATAAACTGGGATGTGCTGCCCTGTTGAATATAAACAATTTCATGGAACACCAATGTCAGACAAAGCCACTCTGACCAGGATGGATTAAGACAAAACGAAAACCACTCCAAAACCATGTCTGAATACAAACAAAAAAAGAACGTTGTCCCGATCACACACAAACAAAACAAATATGCCCCTCTCCTGGCCAACATGAGGGACTGCTGCTTCTTAATCAAGCATAGCTTTAGCTTCTCTTGGTTCTTCTCCCTTTTTTAGATAAGAATTAAAGGGGCACCTGGGTGGCTCAGTAGGTTAAGCCCCGACTCTTGATTTCAGCTCAGGTCATGATCTCAGAATAGCGAGATGGAGCCGTGCATCAGGCTCTGTGCTCTGTGGGAGTCTGCTTCTCTCCCTCTGCCCCTCCCGCATGCTCACCCTCTCACTCTTTCTCTCTAAATAAATAAATATCTAAAATCTAAATAAATAAATCTTTTATAAGAATTATTAAAATATCCCGTCATAGAATTACCCCCACCTCCTAACAGCATCCAGTCTAGACAGAAGGCCTGCTTCCTTGAACACACCTAAAGGTTACCTAACACAAGTCCAAATCCTGTAAATTCTTTCAGGCACCCTCTTCCTGAAATGCCTCCGTCCTTCATGGTGTGTCTCCCTCCTTGCAAGGAGACAATAAGGCCAACTTCGTTCAACTTTAGTGGTGTTGTCAGTGGTCTCAGCTGGAGGCCATCCACAGTCGTGAGAGCCCCTTCAAAGGTTAACTGCTGTTATTATGCCTCAAGGGGAATTGCATGATGCACCCAGAGCGTTCAAGCAGAGATTTCATGAACAAGTATTTTCAGGCTTCCTGACAGACTGCTGGCAGGCCACTTCTTCTCATGGGACAACTTCTCTCCTCAAAACTACAGGGGAGACTTTTGGCTTCCGACCTCCCAAGCTGGAATCCAGCATGTCAGATTAAGTTTCTCATTAAGTAAAACCTCTTGGTGAGGTGCGCGTCCCTAGCTCCAACTTCTGAGTCCCTCAAACACTGGAACACCTCAGGGGCTCATAGTGTAGGTAGTAGCAAGGAAACTAAACCCTAACGGGTTCATATTACTAAGCCTCCCACCCACCACCTAACCCACGAGAAATGGCCCCGAATTCACTCCACAAGCCCTGAACAAGAGCGCGGAAACCTGTGCGCGGAGACAGGCTGAAGTAACAGCCACCAACTGCAAAAGCCAACCCTCCGTCCGGCTTCCTTAGATGTCGCACACGCGCACGGTACGCTGGGCGGCCGTCCCGTAAGTGCCCGCCTCTTCTAGGCGGACTACAAGTCCCGGCTTGCCTGCCGCCTCGCCGCGCCGCGCCGTCGCCTGGTAACTCGCGCCAGACGGAGCGCTCGGGAGCGGTTCCTCCGTGCGCCTGCGCTTTGGCAGGCTCTGCGCAGGCGTATTTCCAACGCTTGGGAGGAGAGGGCGGGGTGTCGTTCCCTTTCGCTGATGCAAGAGCCTAGTGCGGTGGTAGGAGCAGTGTCGGTAGGAGCAGCGCTGCCAGCGGGGCCTGGGGCTGACCCGTCCGACTTCCCGTCCGTGCCGAGCCTACTCGAGCCGCAGCCATGTCCGGGGACGAGGTGAGGGCCTGAGCCTGGCTCTAGGGCTAAGGACTGAGGCGGAGAGTCTAACCCACCCCGGTGTGGGAGACCGGGCCTGCGGCCTAGCGGCCGGCCGCCGCCATGTGGGGCAGCCGGGCCTAGGCGGCTGGGAGCGAGAGAGCCGGTGAGGACTTCGGAGCCGCGGGCCTGGTCGCGGCCGGCTCTCCTCAGGGTGGCGGCGCCGAGGCCTGCGTCCTCCTGTGGCCGGCGTTTCCGGGATTTTGAGCTCGTTGAGCCGTCCTCCCAGAAGGGGGCTTGAATGCCCGGGTAATGCCCCAAAAGAACGAGATTGGGGCTGCCGACCTCTGCATTCCTTTCGATTTGACAGTGCGGCTCCAACTCTCCTCGCTGGGCGCCGGGAGTGGTGAGAGGAGCCTCCCTCAGCTCCGGCGGAACGCCCTCGTTAAAAACTTTGCAGGCTGGCAGGCTGGCTTGTCCTGGCCGGTATCCGCCCTTATTCTCATCTTGAGCATTATAGGGGTGAGGGAGATAGGACAGAGGAAAAGACCCTTCAGCCTCAAGTGACTCACCTCGGAAAGTTTTAGGGCGGGAGCCCCTGAGCCTCCCTGAACAGAGAGCTCACAGCGACGTGAGCGGGAAGATCGGGCTGCGAAGCTGGCTGGATGTTTTTCCACCGTCGTGCTTGTACTTCAGCAAATTTTCTCAAATCCTTTTAAGCCAGATTTGTACCAGTTCATGTAAAATCAAACGGCTTAAAATGAAATTTGATTTAAGTACTGTCAGTAAGTATTGACTGAGGGAAAGCTACAGCTTACCGGTCAGGTCTCCCCGCCGGAAAAAAAAAAACAACTCTTGAATTTATAATTCACTTTGTAAATATTGGGGTGCTTGCCCTATAGCGCCTTGGAGAGGAGGAGGAAAAAATCGAGGCTTCCTCGAGCGTTGGTTTTTCTAGGTAGACCCTGAACGATGCTTAGAATTTCCACAGTAGTGGAAAGGCCTGATCACAGGGTAAAGGGAGTGGTTAAGAAGGCAAGTACATGTGCTCACAAAAAGGATATTCTCCAATTTGCTTAGAGTTAATTCCCTTGAGACGTAAGTGGTGGCTAATTCGTGGAGGGATTTGAAGACCAAATTAAGGAATTTGGATTTTATTCTGGAGGAGGCGACTCCAGTCTCACCTTTGATTTTAACAATAACCGTGTAAAATTGGTATCATTGTTATGCCCATTTTAGAGATGAGAGAACTGAGGCTTAGAGGGTTGTATGATGCCCATGATTAAATACTAAGTGGCGGAGCCAGTAGTAGAATTCCAGATCTATGCAGTATTGCCTCCATCTAGGTAACTGGGAAGCTCTTGCTCTGTTAGGAGATAAAGAGTCTAAATGAAGTAGGTGGTTCTTGCTTGGAGGTCATGCTCTGACCTCCAAGACATTGCTCTGGCCACTGTATTTCAGAAGTTCTGAGAGTGGCAGTGTTTCATGCTTGTTTCTTTTCTACTCCTTTTCTCAGCTTTTCATAATCTTTAACAGTGCCTGTGTAGGTCTGTGGGGTACTATTCTGTGTATGGGGTTTATGGTAAAGTACAAGTGTTGTAAGGGAGTTAAGAGATCTACTAGTAGCTACAGGAGAAGAAATAGGACCATTTCAACATAGCGATTTGGGGAGCTGGAGGATTCAGTTTTAGCAGTGGGATCAAGTTTTGAAGGAAGTGGAATGTGAATAAATTATTGAAGGGTGAACAAGATTTTGCCAGCAAAAAATGGCAGAACCAGCATTCCAGCAGAGGGCTTTGGAAGCCAATAAAGTAGTAAGCAGCTTAGCGCTTCACAGGTCTACCAGTCCAACTTCATTTTATAGGCAGGAAACTAGGGCCTAGGGAGGTTAACTTGCCCGAGATCACACAGCAAGTTAGTGGGACTAGAAACTCAAGCCTTTGGCTTCAACTCTGTAGGTATGTGCAGAGTCTGGTTCCTCTAGTACTATTGACTAGTATTCTTAGGCCAGTCCTTAACTTCTGACTACTTTCCAGACATGTAAGGATCAAGTGAAAAGTTGTACATGGAAATGATTTATAAACTGCCAGGGTCTCCCCAAGAGTAGAAGTTCTGGGCTAGGATAGAGGGTTAAAGAACCTACTGTTAGTTTTTTTTTCCCTATTTGCTTCACATTTCCTTCTTTCTTTAAACACTTTATTGATGTATAATTGACATAAAATAAACTGCATACATTTCTTTTAAAACCTAGTAAATAAGCCAGAAACTCACCAAAATATAACTTTTTTTAACCTGGTGGAACACCATGCCCTTTAAAAAGCAGTGTTCTAGAATTACGGAAAAATATCCTAATCTGCAGGCATTCATTATTTTTCAGACCATTTTTTTTAGTGCTGTCAATAGCTAAGATTACTGCTTATTACTAGGTCCCATTTACAAGGTGTCTGAACCATTAGGTTTTCACGCAACATGGTAGGATGTTTTACAAAAGAAACTTTAAACTTAAAAAAAAAAGTTTCTGATTAAAAATGGACTGTGTGTGGGGCGCCTGGGTGGCTCAGTTGGTTAAGCAACTGCCTTCAGCTCAGGTCATGATCCTGGAGTCCCGGGGACGGGGTTGAGTCCCAGAGTCCCACATCGGGTTCCCTGCTCAGCAGGGAGTCTTCTTCTCCTTCTGACCCTCCCCCCTCCCATGCTCTCTCTCTCTCTCTCATTCTCTCTCTCAAATAAATAAAATCTTTAAAAAAAAAATGGAATGTGTGTTGTACAGAGTTTACAAAGCACAGAAGAATACAGAGGAATAAAAATCTCCCAGGATCCCATCACCCACAGATGACAATATTTAGCATTTGTTCTCACCTTGCTTCTCTAGGTTCTTCTGTAACTAACACTTGCCTCCTGGGTGTGGTGTGGCCATAAAGTTATCATCTCGGGTAAATTCTTATGGATGAGAGTAGGTTACCACTTTCATGAAGCATTCTAGCATTCTCCAACCCAACCCAACCTGGAAAGTTGAAAGTGGGAAGCTGTTTTTGAAAGCTTTGTTGTGGACTTAAAAAAAAAAAAAAGCTAAAGAGATGCTGTGGTTTTTTCCTAAGTGTACTGTCAGCAACTATTTGCTTCTCAAATCCAGACTAGTCTCATAAAACATTTTGAATGTACTGATTTGTAAGTCAGACATGAAAATCTTAAAAAAAAAAAAAAATTTTTTTTTTTTACTCAGGACTGACATGGCCTTGTATCTTAGGGGAGTCCTGCTCTGGGCACCACTTTGGGATCCCTGGTTTCCTTATATTTAAACTCTATTTTCCTATGTGGTGTGAGCATATGAGGCAATGACTTTATGTGTTAAGTATCCAGAGACAGTAATTGAGAGAGATGTTAATTATTTCAGTATATCATTCCTGCATGTTTATTACTCTTTACAAGACTACAAGCAAACTGTTTGCCTGTACACTTAAGTACAAATGATATTCAGAGGGTAAGAAGACAACTGTGGTGCTGTCCTCTGATTTAAGAATCCCTCCTAGGGCGCCTGGGTGGCTCAGTTGGTTAAGTGACTGCCTTCGGCCCAGGTCATGATCCTGGAGTCCTGGGATCGAGTCCTGTATCGGGTTCCCTGCTCAGCAGGGAGTCTGCTTCTCCCTCTGACCCTCTGACCCTCTTCCCTCTCGTGCTCTCTATCTCTCATTCTCTCCTCTCAAATAAATAAAATCTTTAAAAAAAATAAGAATCCCTCCTATCTTTGGTCTGTCTTGCTGAATAATAGTTAAAAGATAATATTCCAGGGAACTTGATAACTTGGGGAAGAATGCAATAAATTGTAAGCCCTGCCAGACAACCAAATTTCTAGTGCCTAGTATGCTGTCCTTTTGCCAAATCTCCATTTTCAGTAAATGAGGATAAACTGGATGCCTCCCTGGAATAGATTGCAACATTCCATGTACAGTGACTCAGGACCTAATAGATTAGCTGTGGGGAACTTCCTCCTGTTTCTATTTTCTTTCTTTCTTTCTTTCTTTCTTTATTTTTTATATCTTCTTTAAGTTTGCTCAGTAATGTTCTTCAGACTGACTGCATTTCAGAATTACTCATTTGCTACACAGTTAAATCTTTGTGAAGGTAGCAGAGGAAATCTTTGAAATGAGGCTGTATCAATTTCCAGAATGTCTTGCAGAGCCTTCTTCATTGGGTCAGGATGGTATCTACCCTACCTTATTACAGACCCTAGTTTGGTTTCAGTGTAGCTCAATTTCTCTAATGTACTTGAGTCATAAAGAAATGTAAGTAAATTGGAATCAATTTTGGGAATCTTTTTGAGAGTTTCATGATATGTCTTAGAAATTTAATCACCCTGAATTGATGAAATTTCAGTGATAGGAATCAAGAGATACCATGCTTCGTCAGAACTATAAAGCATTACATAAATTATAATAATTGCTAACATTCATTGAGTACTTTTGTGCCAGGCACTGTGCGAAGTGTTTTATATTTAATTACTCATTTAATCCTCCCAATAACATTATTAGGTTTGTTTTTGGTTCCGCTACTTATCTCCATTTTATAAATGAGGCATGTACAGGGCAAGAACTTATCTGGAGTAACACAAGTAAGTGCCAGAGTGGATTTGAATTCAGTCAGTTGGACTTCAGACTTGTGCTTTCAAATACTTCTCTGTCACTCAGATCCCTGGGCAAAATCCTAAATTTAAGCATGGTAGAATTTGGACAAAGATTGGTAAGGGCTTAGAGAAAAATACTTGGGACTTGAATACAATTCTGCTTGACTTCAAAGACCTCTTTACATTGTACCAGGCATCTATTCTATATGTTGTTAAACTGTTGTGTCTAAAATAATGATCTATATTTTTTTCCAAGATACCAGTGTGCACAAGTTGTTTATAAGTAAGTTTAGTTTTTCACTTACTCTCTAGTGGACATTAGATTTAAAATAACTAAGAAAACTTAATGTTCCCGAAACAAAAAGCAAAATAAAAGGTTGTATGGAAGTTTCTCTTACTCAGAGATTTGCTATAGGAAGGGTTGCTGATGGATTTTCTTAAAGATTTGTCTGAACTTGGGCGGGGGGGAGTTCTTGTTTTAATTTTTTATCAGTTCAAGTCTCCCGGCATAGCAACCCCAGGTTACCAGCCGTAAATAAAGTCTCCAAATTTGCTTGTGAAATTTAAAAGTGAAGTTGCAGTATCTTGTGAGAATTTACAAATTTCAAGGCAGGTGCATGTGTTTCCGAAGTATACCCCTCCCCCACCCCTTTACTAATAAGGGAAGGTGGTTGGATGGACTTTTTGTTTGTGTTTGTAAAATCCTTTTTGGTACTTTAATGCACCATATATTGTACTTTCAAGCGTACACTTTTTGAGTATACAACATATTTGGAATGTGAGTGTCTTTAAAAACGATCACTTGGTTCCTTTTTCTTTTTTTAAACAGATGATTTTTGATCCTACTATGAGCAAGAAGAAAAAGAAGAAGAAGAAGCCTTTTATGTTAGATGAGGAAGGGGATGCCCAGACAGAAGAAACCCAGCCCTCAGAAACAAAAGAAGTAGAACCAGAGCCAACTGAGGATAAAGATGTAGAAGCCGATGAAGAGGACAGTAGGAAAAAGGGTGAGTTGTAGATATGAAAGAGTCAGTGATGTCCTATGAGACCTGATTCTCTTCTGTGAGTGTTTTGGATTTTGTGCACAGTGATCTCTCAGCCTGGTAAATGAAGTTGAGGCTATCAATATGTTGTGTGCACTGGATCTTGCCAGATTTCTGATAGACTTGTTCCAGAGAAATTCCTACCAAATCCACAAGTTGCAGAGATGACAAAACCTCATCATTCCAGGCCTGGTTTTTCCAGTCTAACCTGTCGGGTCTCTTCCAATTTTAATTGTAGTTGTATTTGAGTGTAGGCAGAAAGACATTAGAGCAAAACAGGCAGTTTTGTATCTTAGCAAACCTAAGAATCTATAAAAGAGATTAAAATTATAGCCTAAAATGTTTGGATTTAGACACCAGTGTTAGTTATTCCCTCTTGTGCTCTAACAGACACCAATTGATAACTAGAAATAAATGATACAATAAACATGATTTATGTCTATTGAACATAAGACACTGCTGGCAATGGGGAGAACTGACATTCGTTGAGCATCTAGCATGTGCTAAGCACTTGTACGTGTTTTAAAAAAAATGAAAAATAAGACATTCTTGTAATAAGACAAAATGAATTCATAAACAGCTCCTTGAAAAACTTTGTAGCAGAGGGATCCTAAAATATTCTTAGTGTACAATAGGGCAGGCCAAATGGAAGACTTATTGAATAAACCCATTATTACTAATGGTGGATAGTTTCAAATTGTAGCCTTATTTTAACAAATGTCATATACTTTATAAGGCCCTTTGTTGATTGATTTTAGTAACAATGAGCTAACCACTAGGATTTAGATGAAAAAAGTGTAACACCTTAGTAGCCAGTAGGGAGATAGGTAAGCCAGTAAGCACCTCTGTTGGAATAACAAGGTTCTTTCAAGACACTTAGGGGGGCACTTAAAACCCAATTGGGGGATAGGCTTAGAGAAGGCTTCTTGATGGTAGTTACTTCTAACCAAGATCCAGTGAGATGAAGATAAGTGCAATATGAGAGGGCCAATGGGAGGCTTAGGTAAGAGACCACACACACTACACTAAGAAGTGGAAGTAGTTTAGTTGGACTGGAACCAGGAATTAAGGGTTGGTAGGTGAGAGGGTAGGCAGAAATGGAGAGATAAAACTAAGAGACCCTTAGAAATTGTGTTAGAACTCTGACTTTGCCATAAGAATAATGAGGCATGGTATGGTCAGATTACTAAGTAAATATTCCCAACATGGTCCCCTAACCAGGATTTTCCTACAAAGCTTTGACTTGACCTGCCATTGAGTTTTTCAGAACCATAACCTTAGGTTGTAGAGATACCACTGTACTAATACCCAGTCTCTCTATTCTGGTGACTTGACTAATTAATAGCTGAAATGTTGGTTTAACTCGGTTTGTGCTGTATCTTTTGCTAGTTGTTAATACTTTTAATTATCTGTCTTTTTAGATGCTTCTGATGATTTAGATGACTTGAACTTCTTTAATCAGAAGAAAAAGAAGAAAAAAACAAAAAAGATATTTGATATTGATGAAGCTGAAGAAGGTGTAAAGGTAGTATTGCTTTCTTATTGAAGGTAAAATTTGACCTCTCGAAAGGTTGCTAATAGCTGATGTTTCTTTTTGTCTTGTCTCAACAGCTTTGCTTTTGTTATTAAGTACTTGATCAGTGTTAAGGTCATTTTCTTGGGAGTGTGTCTGACTAGGTATCTTAAAGGGATTAAACGGTTTAAAGGAATATAAATTGAGTTTTACACATTGTATTGCAGTGCCATTAAGATGATTACAAAATGCCCTTGGTCATTAACCACACTGAGATTGGCTGAGGAGATATTTCTGTAAGTGAGAAATCCTGTGGAGCATATGTTCATATGGTTTCTTCTTCTTCTTCTTTTTTTTTTTTTTTAAGATTTTATTTATTTATTTGACAGAGAGAGACACAGTGAGAGAGGGAACACAAGCAGGGGGAGTGGGGGAGGGAGAAGCAGGCTCCTGGCTGAGCAGGGAGCCCTATGTGGGGCTCGATCCCAGGACCCTGGGATCATGACCTGAGCTGAAGGCAGACGCTTAATGACTGAGCCACCCAAGCGCCCCATATGGTTTCTTCTGTTAGACTTTCAGTAGCATGTTGAAAATACAAACTTATGTATGTTCCTTTCAGCAGCAAAAAATGAACCCCAGCTTGCGATGGTTGGTGACTGATGATTTTATGGCCTGTAGGAGAATGGGAGCATTTAGGCTGGTGTTATGGGGTTCTCTCGTCTTTTAGGGATATGAGGCCCTGTGATTATCTTGTTACTGGATCAGTTTCCAATATAAATATCAAAATTCTTTTGAACAAGGGTGAATAAATAGGTGGGTAGGTGGGTAAATAGTAGAAGGATGGATCAAGAAGGAGCTGAAAGTCTGTTATGCCCTTATTTAGAGCTACTATTTTAAAGGCCCTGTCCAGGAATCCTAAGCAGAGCCCACACATCTATTTCAAAAATCCAGGATAATAGCAATTTTATGTATATACAAGTGAGAAGGAGCAAGCATGAGAATACACATACACATGTATTAAGTGTCCCATTTTATGCTTTCTACCCCAATTTTTCTTTGGTAAATAGCTTATTTGCTCAAACTCAAGTAAATAAGGTGTATCTCACATGTAATAGGAAATGTATACAGTAATTTGTTCAGTTTTGGAAACAGTGTCACAATTTTGATAGCTTGGTTAATTCAGCAAATATGTATTGGTAATTACAGTGAGTCAGGCATTGTGTGCTAATTGCTAAGGTACTGAAATGAATGAGATATTTTTCCTTTTCAGAGATTATTTTAGTTCAGGAATAATTTAGACTCCTTTAGAACAAGATGATTTTACCTGGATTTATCTTATTCTCTCCCTGTTTGGGGATTCTCTTCTCTTCCTACTGTTGTAGGGAAAGTTATGAAAGAAATATTCAGATTATACTGAACAAAACAGGTATAAATATCCTGGGTAACAAGGTGACATACCAGATGTGCTACAGAAGGTCTTGGTTAACAAGGTTTTGTTGGTCAGTTCCTCTAGTAGCTTTTGTCCTGAAGAGTCACTTATAAGCTCTGCTCCTACTAAGTGTTTAAATACTTTTTTCTCTACTATTGAAGGCATAACATAGCTTGTTACTACAAGTATCTTCAGGCAAGGCAAGGAGTTTAACTTGAAACTAAAGTGTTTTTAAGATACTGGGTGTTGGGTTACTCGTACACCTGAATTTTCAGACCATCACAGGGCTTTTGAAAAATCTTGAAAAACAGTCTGCCATTTTCTGTTTCACTGGGTCTTTGCCTCAGTTTGGAGGTAGATCTGGCTGGAATGAAGTAAATAGTATAGGACTAGAAATTAGCTGTTGTGTGCTAATTTGTACCAGTATATATCTAAGTTTCTCGTTTAATGACTGTCATGTTAGAGACTAAATATCTGCTTTCTCGTGTATGTGTTACCCAGCTACTACACATGAGCTGATTGGTTTTTGATGGCCAAATGGGGCATTGAGGCTACATAGCTGGATTTGGGATCTCAAGGCTGAGTGTCATTTACTCCCAGCTATTCCAGTTTTTCTGCTAAGATTTATGAAATTACAGTGGCCAGTGTCAGAGTATTTCAGGATGTAGGCATGTAAAAATAGATGTTGATAAGGTAGTACTGACAGCATACTTGACAGTAGGAAGCCGGATAAGCTGGTGAAAAGGATGGAGACATCAGAAGACTAGAGACTGAGACTGGCCCTTTCTGATCTTCTGGGGTGTGTATGACTCATTTCTAGTGCCCTGTTTACATCCATAACTGTAGCAGCCAATCTTAGGATCAAGCTGTACCTTGTCGCCATCCATTCATCAGGTGACTGTAAATCTCTGGGTTCTGCCTTTTCCTTCTTTCATGATGTCATCTATTGAAATGATGCCCAAAGACCTCTTCACAATCTGGTGCGAGCTGACTGTGGTATAATAAAAAAATAAATATTTGGTCTTTGTCCCCAGTTCCTGGCACACAGCTTCTAAAACCCTTGGCATCTCTGGAGTGATAAAAGTGTCTTTTGAGAGATGACTAGTGGCTGGGAGCCCCTGGATAGGTTTAGGGTGGGGGGCTGGTTGTCAGAAAGATTAAGCCGTGATTAGAGGATTGGAACTTTCACATTCACACTCCTCCAGGGAAAGGAACTGGAGATTGAGTTCAGTCACCAATGGGCAGTGATTTAATCCTGCCTACATAATGAAACCTCCATAAAAACCCTTCAACGGCGGGGGTTAGAGAGCTTCAGGGTTAGTGAACACTAACTGTTGGGCAAGTGGTATAACCAGAGAAGGCTCTGCACCTGCCTGCCTCCCCTCTTTTCTTGCTCTATGCATCTCTTCCTTTTGGCTGTTACTGAATTGTGTCCTTTATCATAAACTCGTAATAGTTAACTAAAGTGTTTTTCTGAGTCTGAGTCCTTCTAGCAGATTTTTAAATTGGGGGGGTATTCTGAATTTGTAGTCAAGTCAGACTAAGTGTGGGTAAAACATGGGGACCCTGTGCTTGCACTGGCCTCTGAAGTAAGGACAATCTTGTGAGACTGAGCCATTAAACTTGTGGAATCTGTCACTGAGCCTGGGTAGTGTCAGAATTGAATTGAATTGTAGGCCACCTATTTAGTGTCAGAGAGTTGGACAATAGCCGTGGGAAAAAAACACATATTTGGTGTCAGGAGGAAAAATGGCTCCCATTGATTGCATCAGAATACTTAGAAACTTCTTTAAAATACTCCTAAAGCCTGTTCCTGCTAAAGATTGTCAACCAAAAGGTACAAAACCCAAAAGGAATCTTTTTTTTTCCCTTTTTTCCTTAAGATTTTATTTGTTTTAGTGAAAGAGACCACATGAGCGGGAGGGACAGAGGGAGAGAGAGAGAAAATCTCAAGCAGACTCTGCACTGAGCACAAATCCCAATGCAGGGCTCGATCTCACGACCCCAAGATCACAACCTGAACCAAAATCAAGAGTCAGATGCTCAACCGACTGTGTCACCGAGGTGCCCTGATACAGGAATCTTTTAAAGATTCCCAGGTGATTATGACAGTGGCCTGGTTTGGAAACATGGGCACTAATTACAAGATCTCAAGGCTGATGGATAAAATAAAGGAAAAGATGCCACAACAGTGTCTTAGAGGGGTGCCTGGCTGACTCAGAAGAACATGTGACTCTTGATCTCAGGGTTGTGAGTTCAAGCCCCACATTGGGTGTGGAGCCTCCTTTAAAAAAACACGGTGTCTTATTAAAGAACTTCCAATTTAAATGACAGACTTTATTTTTAATTTTTTTTTAAGATTTTATTTATTTACTGGAGAGAGAGCAAGAGAGCACAGAGGAGAAGCAGAGTCCCCGCTGAGCAGGGAGCCAGATGTGAGGCTCCATCCGAGGACCCTGAGATCATGACCTGAGCCAAAGGCAGACGCTTAACCGACTGAGCCACCCAGGCGCCCCTATTTATTTGTTTTTTATTTTTATTTTTTTTAAAGATTTTATTTGACAGAGAGCAAGAGAGGGAACACAAGGGAACACAGGGGGAGTGGGAGAGGGGAGAAGTAGGCCTTCTGCTGAGACCCCGATGCAGGGCTCGATCCCAGGACCCTGGGATCATGACCTGAGCCGAAGGCAGACGCTTAACAACTGAGCCAACCAGCCGCCCTTATTTATTTGTTTTTAAAGATTTTATTTATTTGAGAGAGGGCACAAGCGGGGGGGTAGGGGCAGAGGGAGAGGGACAGGCAGACTCCGCACTGAGCACAGAGCCTGATGCAGGGCTCAATACTAGGACCCCGAGATCATGACCTGGGCTGAAGTCAGATGCTTCACTGACTCAGCCACCCAGGTGCCCCTAAATGACAGACTTTCTGAACCACTTTGGTTCACTCGTGAGAGACATTACTTATCTATAACTTCAGTTGTGAATATTTGTTTTCCTCCAAAATGATGTCAGCCCATGTCATTTAAAAAAAAATAGTTCTAGTATCAAAATGTTGATTCTTATCTCAATTTCTTAGGATCTTAAGATTGAAAGTGATATCCAAGAACCAGCTGAACCAGAGGATGACCTTGACATTATGCTTGGCAATAAAAAGAAGAAAAAGAAGAATGTTAAGTTCCCAGATGAGGATGAAATACTAGAGAAAGATGAAGGTAGTATTGGGGCTCAGCAGTTCATTTCTAGGTTACTCAAGACTTTGGCCTGGTCTCTTTGATGACCTTTCTTATTTTTCCCTTCTCGTTATTTCCAGTGCCTGATAATGGAAACTGAAAGGAAAGGGTATCTAACTTGATGATGACAGTCCAGGATTTCATGGGGGAAAAATTTGGCAATTGGGATTACACTAACTGTAACTGTTTAAATGTTTCTTTTTTTGTTGTTAAAAGTGCTGTTTTATTCTAAGTGCTGAAGTTCTTTAGAGAACTTTAGTGTATTTAGCAGATGGATTTTTTTTTTTTAAAGATTTTATTTATTTATTTGAGAGAGAGAGAATGAGAGATAGAGAGCACGAGAGGGAAGAGGGTCAGAGGGAGAAGCAGACTCCCTGCCGAGCAGGGAGCCCGATGTGGGACTCGATCCTGGGACTCCGGGATCATGACCTGGGCCGAAGGCAGTCACTTAACCAACTGAGCCACCCAGGCGCCCTAGCAGATGGATTTTTTAATGGATGTGGATTTTTTTTTTTTTTTAAAGATTTTTATTTATTTGAGAGAGAGAATGAGAGATAGAGAGCACGAGAGGGAGGAGGGTCAGAGGGAGAAGCAGACTCCCTGCTGAGCAGGAAGCCCGATGCGGGACTCGATCCCGGGACTCCAGGATCATGACCTGAGCCGAAGGCAGTCGCTTAACCAACTGAGCCACCCAGGCGCCCAATGTGGATGTTTCTTAAGCGCTTCAAAACATCTGGACTTTTTTCCTCTAATTATTCCAGTGCATTATGTTATGTGTTTGTTAAATCAAGAAATAATTCGGTTTGTCTGTTACCACAAATTCCTAATTAGAGAGGTCTCTGTTAAGGGTTATTTATGAAAGTTGTAACATCCCTGTCTTGAAGAAGTAATAGGTTGGTTGTGAGCCTTGATGCTTTTATGCGGCAGGGAAGACAAATGTCTTTGAAGCTTTCATTTCTCTAGATCTGTCTCCGCGCGCCTCCCCCCGCCCCCCCGCTTTGTTACTGCCTACCACTCATTCTTACGGTCTTTATTATCTGTAGCTTTAGAAGATGAAGACAGCAAAAAAGATGATGGTATCTCATTCAGTAACCAGACAGGTCCTGCTTGGGCGGGCTCAGAAAGAGACTACACATATGAGGAGGTAAGATAAATTATGTTATGAAAAAGGGCTAAGATGTTCACTCGAATTCAAAGAAGAGCAAGATCTTTATTTACTTATTTTTTAATATTTGAGAGCAAGAGAGAGAGCATGCACAGTGTGGGGGGCGGAGAGGCAGAGAGAAAGAGAACCTCCAGCAGACTCCCCGCTGAGTGCAGAGCCCGGCTCCATCTCATGACCCTGAGATCATGACCTGAGTCAAAATCAAGAGTCGGATGCTTAACCAACTGAGCCACCCAGGTGCCCCTGAAGAGCAAGATCTTTATACTGAATTGGAAGGGCCATCGAAGAACAGATCCTGAAACAGACCCAGAGAGGTCACACAATCAGTGCAGTGTTGCCAGATACCCTCAGATGCCCAGAGTTCAGCAGTCATTCTGGTGGTATTCACTGTTCCATCTGAATCTATGAACTTCTGAGGACATGCAGCCCCTTATTTGAGAGAGCAGTATAGAGGAAGGGGGTAACAAGTTAGGGCCAGTGTGAGTCGAGTTTATTTGGGCTTTCCTGAATCGTACTTTTCCACGTATCACATACTTTCCCTAGAAACAGCAAAATTAGTAGGGCTCCTTCATTCAACTTTGAACTGAGTATTGCTGAGCATCCCTAATTGACCAGATCCTGGTTGAGGATTGAGTCCTGCTCTTAAGGCAAGGCCAGAACATGTAGTGGTAAGTGTGTGTGTTTAGCGAAAAGTGTTTATGTGCTTCTGAAGTGAGCACTGTGTTTAGCAAAAAGTGATGTTTGCTTTGCTTGAAGGTAAAACAGTGACTCAAGTAGGAATTTTATACTGCTGCTATTAATAAGAATGTATGTGAATACCAATTGATTCTCTATAGCTACTGAATCGAGTATTCAACATTATGAGGGAAAAGAATCCAGATATGGTTGCTGGAGAGAAAAGGAAATTTGTCATGAAACCTCCACAGGTCGTCCGAGTAGGAACAAAGAAAACTTCTTTTGTCAACTTTACAGATATCTGTAAACTGTAAGTTGGTTAATGGAGAGTCCTCCACCCCAAATACCAGATACTCTGCGGGGACTATGTTAAATGTCCTTATTGTGCACTTTGTTGCAGGTAGAAGGAAAGAATGCACAAGTGTCGGGGTTGGTTTGAGGGAGGTCACAGTTCAAGTCTGTCAGTTCTTCCCGTTCTAGGTCTCTGGGCTTGTTTTATCAGGCATCCAGAGGTGAGAGAAGCCAACTCATGCTGACCCATGAGAGTGGATCTTAACCAGATGGAGGGAAGAGGGAGGAGGTTGAATGTAGTCCTCAGACAGGAGCCTGGGGAGCCCAAGGAGGTGGAAAAACTCATTAGGCTGGGGTGGGCCTGCCAAACTGCAAAAGTGAACTCCGGGACAGCAGCTTTATTTGGCGTGCCTCTTCTTTGAATGGTCATTGCCAAGACATGGTCGATTGAGATTTTAGCTTTCTTTTTTTTTTTTTTAAAGATTTTATTTATTTACTTATTTGACAGAGAATGACCGCGAGAGAGGGAACACAAGCAGGGAGAATGGGAGAGGGAGAAGCAGGCTTCCCACTGAACAGGGAGCCCGACTCAGGGCTCAATCCGGGACCCTGGGATCATGACCTGAACCAAAGGCAAACACTTAACTGAGCCACCCAGGCGCCCCATGAGATTTCAGCTTTCTTAATTATCATCATCTCCCACGTGTATCTCACCCCCAGGTCATGTTCTGGGCCTGGCACTTCTCATAGCTCAGCTGCATCTTTTCTGACAGGCTCTTTAGGGCAACTGACCTTATTTATCTACTGTTTGTTACTCAGTTTCATAAATGATACATGCTTATTGCAGATAAAAGGCAAAACAGTGATGAACAAAAAAGAATAAACACTAAAATTCTACCACCCTGAGATAATCACTTGTTTTCATTATAGGCATTACTTAAAAGGTTTTAGACTTTTGGCTGATGACAACAGTAGTATATTCTTACTGTAGAAAAACTAGAAAATACAGGGCACCTGGGTGGTTCAGTCGTTAAGCGTCTGCTTTCGGCTCAGGTCATGATCCCAGGGTCCTGGGAATCGAGTCCCACATCGGGCTCCCTGCTCAGCGGAAAGTCTGCTTCTCCCTCTCCCACTCCCCCTGCTTGTGTTCCTGCTCTCGCTGTGTCTCTGTCAAATAAATAAATAAAATCTTAAAAAAAAAAAAAAACTAGAAAATACAGACATGCTAAAGAAAATGAAAAATCTGTAAGTCCACCATTAAGAGATAATCATAATACTTTCATGTTTAGTATTGTGCATGTATTTTTAAATAAATTAGTATTATACTGGTTTTCAATAGAATTTTTTCTTAATATCACAAAACTTTTACCCATGTCATTAAGTAGTCTTCAGAAATGTTTTGAGTAGCAACACAACATATTTTAACAGTTCCTTAGTTGGATATGGTTGCTTCCAAGTTTTCATGATCAGTGGAAAAGCTTTAGGAAACATCCTAATACACGTATCTTGACAGTAACTCAAAGCCTTAGGGCAAATTCCCAAAATGGAACTGCCAAGTGAAAAGGAATGGGTTATTTTCATGGCAGATGTTGGCAAATTGCTTTCCAGAAAACTCCTACCCATTTATACTCCCACTAGCAACGTAGGAGTTTACCTTCCTATTATATTTTCACCAACCCTCACTTACTACACTTTGGGAAAGAATAACTTAAAATTGTAGTAGTAGTACCTGGTTATTGGAACAAGTTCAAACAATGCCAAGTAAATAAAATTATTTTTTAGAAAAGATTTTAGAGAGTGTGTGCATGCGGCAGGGAGGAGCAGAAGCAGAGGGAGAGGGGAAGCTGACTCCCTGACAATGCGGGGCTTGATCCCAGGACCCTGAGATCATGACGTGAGCTGGAAAGCAAGAGTCAGATGCTTAACTGACTAAGCCACCCAGATGCCCCCGAAGTGAATAGTACTAAAAGTTTAAATACTGAATGGCATTGCTCCGTATTTGCTTTTTCCTATGTATACTTTGGCGGGGGAGGGTATTTAGAGACCTGCCTTGTTCTAAAAGCAGGATAGAATAGATGTATCAAAACTTGTTTAACTGCTCCTCACTTGTGAATATTTAAGCTGTTTTCAGTTTTTCTGCCCTTGTGCTACCATGAAGTATTTCTCTATATATTGTTCCTTTTTTGGTAATGAAGATTTTCAAAAAGGAAATACATAGGGATTAGCAGAACAAACAGCCAAGTGTCCCATTGCCTACGTTTCTTGTATTTTGCCCTGTTGACACATGTGCATCAGATTTTTTCTTCTTTAAAGGTTTTATTTTTTATTTATTTCTTTAGAAGGGGAGAGAGAGAATCCCAAGCAGGTTCCATGCCTAGCGGGGAGTTAGAGATCATGACCTGAGCCGAAATCAGGAGTCGGACACTTAACTGACTGAGCCACCCAGGCACCCCCAGATTTTTTTCTTCTTTAAAAAGAGGGTTTTACAGTTACAGTCAAGGACATCTATGTTTCTCTTTCTGATTCTTTCAACCTTCCTTCTCAGAAAAAAAGGTTAACCTCTAAAGTTGTTTACCTTTCCTGAACATGTTTCTAGACATTTATAAACAACATTACTTTATGGGCTGTAAAATGTAAATAAATGGTATCTATGTATCTTTATTTCAGGGTTTGATGAGCTAGGCACTAAAATTCACCAAATAGTTGAGTAATTACAGATAAAAACAGTGAGCAGGATGGGTTTTTTTTTTTTTAGATAACCGGTAAGATTTCCAGTGAAGGATAAAGTTTATATCACTTTCTTTTTAGATTACATCGTCAGCCCAAACATCTCCTTGCATTTTTATTGGCTGAATTGGGTACAAGGTAAGAAGCTATATTTACATTTATATACAATTATAGATAGTAGTACTGGATGTTTCAAAGGAACTTCTCGTAACTTGAAAAGGGTACATAACACCCTTAGAAAAAACATTCACACACACAAAAAAATTCACATAATGCTAATTAGAGGAACTTTTAGGTTCAGTGAGGGAGGGAAATCGTTTGAGCTTAGCTGCTTAGGAATAGGGAACAGAGTTAAAAGTGGCTCATCCATACAGGCCTGCTGGTGTTCCTGTCATTAGAATTCTTGGGTCTCCTTATGGATCAAATATTAGACTTCAGAGGAAACCATTTTCTTAGGTCAGAATTTATTTTCTAAATTGTTAATAGGCTATCAAAGAAATAGGTTGATGAGTGGCATGGGAGTAAACATTGAAACAGAGATCCATAATCAGTTCCCTGTCTTCAGGGCTCACATGTTGAAGGCACCAAGCCAGTCCATTCCCATGCAGGGAGACCAGTATCCCACAGAGCCATCCCAATGAGTTATGACCATAAGTACCAGGAATCCAAAAGTCCCTTTAAAAGTAAGTAACATAGACTTAGAGCATGATAATGATGAGTAACACATACTGAGTGCCTACTGTATGCCAGGTACTATGCCAAGCACTTTTTAGGGGTACTGTCTCAGTTATAATAGTCCAGTGAACTGTAAGTGGAAATTAGTATTACCCGTCTTACAGGTTTGGAAACAGGGAGTTGGTCACATCGCTAGCATAGTCAAGGCAGCCAACTCAGCTCTGCCGGTCTCTAGAGCTTGGGCTCTTAGAAGGCTTAGAGAGGTAACTAAGGTTGTTTGCTGTCTTCTTTCTCAAAAGTCTTACTATTTAAACTCAGTTTGTTGGAACTGACTACACTCGCTGTGGGGTTAAGGAGTGATTGATTTGACTAGTGGTAGATATGTAGACTCTGTTGTAGAAGAATGCTTTAAATGTAAATTTGTTACACTATTCTTAACTTGCATAAACTAATGAAGGAATAAAAACTCGCGGTGTCCTGCTTCTCGGAATAATTTACAGTTTTTGTAGAGGTGGGGTGGTTGTAACCAGTGAATTTATGGTCAGTGGGCTATTATGGGGTTGTTGAGAAAATTCAGTTATCTTTTGACAGTGAATGGAAAAAATTTCCTACATCAACCATTGGAATCACTGTAGCGTGGAGATTAAGGGTTACAGTCCATGGAGGATGATAATAAAGCTTTATAGTTAAAGGAAAAACACAGGAGAGGTTCTTACAAAGGTCAGTTTTATGAGATGCAAAACAAATGTAAATTTAATGCTACCTGGCTGAATTTTGTTGTTTGACTTTGTGATTTGTAACAAATGATAACATCTAGGGCAAAGCTTTACCTTACCAGAAGTGCTCGTCAGATTTGTAACAAATGATAACATCTAGGGCAAAG
>NW_027397100.1:11730685-11861476 GCF_003265705.2 Callorhinus ursinus
TTTACCTTACCAGAAGTGCTCGTCAGCACCACTGACAATATGTGACCTGTGATTTCAGCTGTACTTCTTTATTGGTAACAGTTTTGTAGAGATACAGTTCACACATTTAAACGTATGAATTGTTTTTAATATGTTGACATAGTTGAACCACCATTACCATAACTCATTTTAGCATATTTTCATCAACTCGATGACTGAATCAAAACACTTGGTGCTTAGAATTTTTAAAGATATAGTTCCCTTCCTGTTTTTATATTTATAGACCCCCCCTCACTGCCTTGTACATGCTATACATTCAGTAGAAGTGTCTTTTTCCTTTGTTAGATGAATAAGCCATCACGCACAGTTAAGGAAATCAATTTGTTAGACTTAATCATAAACCTAATTATGTCACTGGAGATAAAATTGGTTGAAATTGGATTCAGTGTGAGGAAATAGTACGTCATCAGGCACCAACTACTTAAAAATAAATTTTGAAGTCAGGTAGTATAGCACTGCTCCTAGAACTTGTCCTATGCCATTGAATATATTTTAAATAGGTTCTGGAATTTGGTTTCTTACAGGAAACAATAATGGAGATACTTTTCTTTTCTCTCATAGTGGTTCTATAGATGGTAATAATCAACTTGTAATCAAAGGAAGATTCCAACAGAAACAGATAGAAAATGTTTTGAGAAGATATATCAGTAAGTGTATAATTTAATTACATCATTCTGAAATGTTCTCATTCAGGCTGTAATATTTTGGGGGAGATCTACAGGTTTTTTAATGAAGCTAGAAAGGCTGGCCTTCGCCTTCAAAGATGAGGGGAAATGATGGGAACATGGGACAGCTACTCCTGGCAGCTGCTTAGGGGTACAGAGAAGAAGGGTTTTGATTTCTTAAGGCCCAGCAGATCAAGGACGCTGCTTGGTTCTAGGCTGAAGGCCAAGTCAGGGAAATCTTTTGGCAATCAGGCTTGGCCTGCCTTTTATCTTCCTAATCACTTGAAATTGGTGTATTCCCACCTAGGAAAGCTAATGAGTTCTGAGTGGCTCTCCTGTAGATAGAACCAGGAATGGCATCTGGCAAGCATCCCTGCCTCCTTGCACATTTGGAGTCTTTTTTTCAACCCTTGGTTTAGTACCTGAAGCATCACAGCAAATAGCTTGTGTCTTTTTATCCCTAGAATGTCTAAGTTAAGCTAAAGCTTTCCCTGGTCTCGGTGCCAGCCTGGGCTTGTGGAGTTCATGGTAGAAGATGTTTCAGAGGGAAGAAACCTCTGGCTCACTGCAGCCGCCAGGTAATTCTGTATGTTGCTTTTCCTGCAGAGGAATACGTTACCTGTCACACGTGCCGATCACCGGACACAATCCTGCAAAAGGACACCCGACTCTATTTCCTACAGTGCGAAACTTGTCATTCTCGATGTTCTGTTGCCAGCATCAAAACCGGCTTCCAGGCTGTCACAGGCAAGCGAGCACAGCTCCGTGCCAAAGCTAACTAATTGGCTAACTATCACTGATTTTGCAAAGTGTGTTGTGGAGATTTGGCTGGACAGGTTTACCATCAGAATGGATATACCACTGTATTAAAAAACAAGATAGAAAAGCTGCCAAGTTCTTTGGCGTGTGGCTGGTTGGTCTGAAATCCTTGCAAGATGCCGATGCTCAAGCTGTTGACATACTCATTGCCTACTTTAACAACTGTCAGAAAAACGTGATGGGGTAAGGCGGTGCTTTTTTAAAATCGTTCATAGACTTATGTAAAATGCAAGATAAATTAAAGTTATTATAACAGTGATTCTTTCAATTTGCTTTGTCCTTCAGTTTTCTATAAAAATTATGCTTAATGAATTCAGCAAAAACAGTTGGTGCCTGGACTCTGGTGAGGTCTCTATATCCTCATCCTGAGAAACCGGCCATTGACAGGTGCTTCAGCTGGGCAGCTGTTTTTCTTCTCAGCTTATCTTGAGATAAAGCTTCACATGAGAGGGTGGTTGGAACATGAGATCTGGGAGGACAACCTGTTTTCAGTGTCCAGGGAATGATTACATAGATTATTTGAATCCTTTTACTTATGTGAGGATTGTTGCTACTACCTCACTGCCAAGTCCTCCAGCTGTTACCACGTGAGGGGAATACAAGGTGCTAGGTACCCTCCCTCCCTCAGAATTTTTCTTTCTTATACTGGCCACTAAAAAAAAATCTTAGAAATATAGCCTTTAAGTATGTCTTGTAACCAGCACACTGAGAAAAACCCTAGTTGGACGTCTATTGGTGAGGAAGCAGTGTGGCATGTCGTGCCACACAGAGAACTGAGCAAACTATGATGCTAGAGAAAGCTTTTCTTTCCCCAGCTTCGGCTGTGGGTTTGAAAAGACCCACTACAAATGCTTTTGTTTCCTATATTAGAAGTAGCCTCAGTGTCACCATGAGAAACCAAGAGGTGATGGTGCTCTTGGTGCCTCGAGTTCTGTCTCCTGATGATTTGGCTGAAAGGCTGTTTCTCCATTCAGCATAGGGAGAAAGATCATTTCATGCGTCTGCTGTGATCTGCCTAGCACATGACGGTAAGGGCATAACAATGCTCCTCATAGTCTCGATGGCTAAGTGGCCCCAGGAGCAGTTGCTCAGCCCTGAATGTCTTAACCATGTTGTTTTTAATCACCGTGACCCTTAAAGTACAGGCCAAGTGTTGGCCATGAAGTGCTGGAGAGAGCAGAGTAGTCCCTTGACCCAGTAGGTCCCAAGAAGACCACACACTGGCTGAGCTCTGTTTATGATGCCGTCTTCCTTTTTTGTTATCTACGCCCAGACAATCCCCAGTGTCCGATGTTACTGCGTGAATAAAGCAAGGATTAGTGCCTCTTGTGTAATTAGCGCTCCATTGCTTGTGTATCTATGCGTTTCACTCGTTTCTTTTTACTTTAGTGGGATCCCTTAGGGAAGACAGGATTTTACCATTTTGCCTGTGTGACAGGTTGGCACACAGTTGTTGCAGTTTCAACCCAATTTTAACTTAATTCTCAGAACAGTTTCTGGACTGATAAAACCCTTTAAGACTGTTTGATTAAAATGGAATTAGCTATTAACCCACTCACTTTTGGGCTGTCCTAAGTTACCCATTCACAGTAGCATCAGCTTCATCTGTCTCTACTACCTCACACCAGCCAGCTCAGCTGCAAGGAACCTTCTACAGGGTGACAAAAGGCACCCTGAGGGTTTTTGATCAAGAGCCAGGTTTGGTTGTTGAGAAGGGAACAAGACCGTTTCCAAAGTGTCGTAGGAAACAGTCTCGAAGAGTGTTTCTAATTATGCAAAGGCGAAAAAAGAAGGGTTCCACTGGTGGTTTAAAAAAAAAAAGTCTGAGACTAGATAAACAGGTTCCATGAATGCGTCTTTAGTATGCTGATGTGCATGTTCATGAGCACATGAATGTGCAGTTAGATCTTCAGTCTTCAGAAAAACCTTTTCTGACCCCATCCTGGCTCACTCCCGCATTTCCACCTTCCCACTGCATTGTAAAATACTATTTCCCCTCCCAGCCCACCATAACATAGGCACCTAGAACAAGGGTTTTTTTGTTCACTCATGCACCCCTAACTACTGAGAGCAAGCAGTTCCTAGCAAGTTGTAGGTGTTCCAATACTTGAGTTTCAAGATTTTTGAGAGCGAGCAAGCGTGGGCAGGTGGGCTGAAGGACAAGCAGACTCTCCCGAGTGGAGCTCAATGTGGGGCTCGATCCCAGGACCCCAAGATCACAACCTGAGCCGAAGCCAGACACCTAACCGAATGAACCACCCAGGCACCCCTTGAATGAGTTTCTTTAAAAGAAGTTTAGAATGGGGGCACCTGGGTGGCTCAGTCGGTTAAGTGTCCAACTCTTGATTTCGGCTCAGGTCATGATCTCAGTCATGAGATTGAGCCCTGTGTCAGTCTCCATGCAGGGCGTGGAGCCTGCTTAAGATTCTCTCCTCACCCCCAGACCCCTGCTCATGCTTATTCTCTCTTGCACTTAAAAAAAAAAAAAAAAAAGGCACAGAATATGTAGACTTTTATAGCCCCTTCTCCCCGCCCCAGACATCTTACAATGTAAAGTGTTCTACAGGAAAAAAAATGGTTGGCTGGACATCTTGAAAGATATGCTGCTGTGGTCTGTGAGGCCCCAGTTCTGACCTGACCTTCCCCCACCCAGATCCTTTGCATTGGCAATTCTAAGGTTTCACATTTCAACAGAACATTAGATTTTGCAATGTGTTTTTAGAATTTGGGCTTTGTAGCATGTGGTCTTTTTCCACTGAAAAGACGGATTTATAATTAAAAACTTAATTCCCATAATCCTACCAACATTTTTCCAAGTTAGTACAGTCTTCATAATTTTTTTAAACTGCAAAGAGGTCCACCCATGTTATACCATAGTTTATTAAATCAGTGCTTGGATGGGTATTTGCTAATTCTTAAGACTGCTAGGAGTATGGACTCTGAGCAGTCTGGAGTGGCAGTCCTCTGCCAATGATTAGATCCTGTATTGTCACCTATGAAATAGGAAACTGTCTACCTCAAAGATGGTGAGATAGTATATGTAAAGTGCTTAACCCTGCCTGGCACTTGGAACTGTTTTCCTTCTGTGGAATACTTCCCTTAGACTGAATTTCCAGGGTCAGTGGGCAGGAGACTTTAGGGTAGCCAAGTGAAAACTGTAGGTATCGCTTTTATTTCTATGGTGGTGGTGGGTTTACTGACTTCCCATTGAAGACTGCTCTTGAGAGGGATGGTGGTTTGTCTCAGATCCTGATAAACCCTGCCACCCCTGGCCATAGGGGCATCAAACCCCCTCCCAACAACGTGCAACAGAGGCATGGCCCTTGGGGCTCTGTTGCCTTGATGGTGCTTTTTGGGAAGAAAGGACCAAACACTTGCTGGGTCCCCTGTGGCTGCCATGGCTCCTGTCCTTCCAAACCTTCCCTGATAAAATATTCCTGAACCCTTCCCATTGTTGCCCCTTGATTTAAGCATGGGCTCTCTCTTAATACAACACTGGAAGTTACTGGAGTATAAGCTGTTATAAAGGATAAGTACTAATGGATATTCTTCATACTAAACAGTAACATTTTAATAGCCATCTTTTAAAATTAGCCTCATCAGCTGCATATTTTCATGAGCTTTTTAAACGAACCAGAAACAAGATGACAGCCAAAATCTTACGTGGGAAGCTGGCCAAACCTAATCCTATCATAGTGAGCAACAACTTCAGTATCCTAATTCTCAGAGGCCAAAAACAGTTATGAGTGATTTTTCAGTCCCAGATATATCCGTGCACTCACTATGACTACTGTGGCCCAGAAACTGGGGTATTCTTACTTCTTAATTTATTTTTAAGGTAGGCTCCATGCCCAACATGGAGCTTGAACTCTGTCCCTGAGACTGAGAGTCACATGCTCTACCAACCAGGCACCCCTATTTTTTTTATTATATTCTTAAATAAATACTCTTAAATAATTCTGAGCTATTCCTAAATATTCTTAAATAATCCTTTAGGTAAGTGGCTAGTACTACCGAAGTCCTAACTTTGTGCCAGGCCCTGTTCTAGTGTTTTTCTTTTTTGTTAATTCAATCAGCACAGCGACCCTTTGAGGAAGGTATACTAATCCCCATCTTAGAGATGAGGAAATAGACTCAGAAAGGATAAGCAACTTGCCTAAGAGGTACACAGCTGGTAAGCGGGGAGCCAGGTTGCAGGTCCAGGCATTTCAGCTCCAAAGCCTGTGCCCTGCCTCTCATGGACGGTGTCATATGTTCAAAAGTTATTACCTGAATGCCTGCAGCGAAAGGCAGTCAGTCCCCTACCCTCCTGGAGTTTACAGTTTAGTGAAGATGACAGACGCGCAAACCAGTTGTAAATATAATATGGTAAGAGGGGTGGTGATAGAACTAGCATGACTGGAAGGGCCAGTGTGAACTCAGGTCAGGAAGGCGTCTGAACGAGCACTGCAGCTGTAAAGGCACAAAAGCCAGATCATTCTTTTCCACAATTAGTTCAATGTGCCTTGATGATAGGGGTCAGACTGGGAGACAGGAGATGTTGAGCTGCAAAGAGAAAGGAAGGGGTCTAGAATCCACCAACTGGGCAGTGAATAACTGATGGCAGTAAAGACTTGCATGGCAAGGAAGCATCAGGGAGAGCAGGTTGGAGCTTACTGTAAAAGTCCAAGTAAGATATAAAGGGCCTAATCTAAGGCAGTGGGATGGAAAACGACCATGACCTGATGATTAGGAGAAGATGCTTGACTGAGGTCCTTGTGGTCATCCAAGTGCAGCTATCAGGTGGGCAATTATATGTATCCCCTGGTGCTCCTGGGGAGTACAGAGTTAGGGTGGAGATGGGGAGGCATTACTGTGGAGTCTGAAACCATAGATTCGGTTAGCCAGGAAAACTGTACAGAAATATTTATTAAAAAGGGTGGAGAGGTACTGGCATACAAGGAAGAATCAGCAAAGGAAACCGTGTACACAGGAGAAAGAGCCAGGAGAGGCTACTGTCCCAAGAAGCAGGAGAGGAATTTCAGGGTCAGTTTGTGACGGGTATGTGGGAAAGGACTGCCCAGGTTTGCATCCTGCCTCCACCTCCTCAAAGACAAGATTCACTGCCAAGACATGATCTTGGGCAAACTGTTCAACCAAAGGTCTCAATTTTCCAACCTGTAACTTGGGGTAAGTATCTCCAACTCTGGGGGATTATTGTGAGGGTTAAGTAAAATAATGCAATCCCTGTAAAGAACTTAGCAGAGCACACAGGAAATGCTAACATATATGTGTTATATTCCTCTTTCTACAGAGTCAGATGCTGCAGGTGGGGAGCATATAATTAAGAACACAAAGGTGGGGGTACCTGCCTGGTTCAGGTGGAAAAGCATGTGCCTCCTGATCTCGGGGTCATGAGTTCGAGCCCCATGTTGTGTGGCGATTACTTAAAGAAAAAAAAAAAACCCAACCCACCAAGGTAGATGCTGGATTGAATTGTGCATCTCCATAGTTATTTAATTGACCAAGTCACACATCCCTTTTTAAAACCCTTATGGGCAAGAATGAATGAGACAGTCTCTGGCCTTAGCTCTCAATGTGGTCAGGGAACTGGACACTGTGCAGGGGGTAGAGGAAACACTCATTTTTAGAGGTAAGAGGGGACTGGAGGATGGGCAAGAAATGGGATCCAGGTCCGAAAGTGGGAATGGGGGGGCGCCTGGGTGGCTCAGTTGTTGGGCGTCTGCCTTCGGCTCGGGTCGTGATCCCAGGGTCCCGGGATTGAGCCCCACGTTGGGCTCCCTGCTCCGCAAGAAGCCTGCTTCTCCCTCTCCCTCCCCCTGCTTGTGTTCCCTCTCTCGCTGTCTCTCTCAAATAAATAAATAAAATCTTAAAAAAAAAGTGGGAGTGGGTAACCCTGTCAAGTTTCTGTTCTGTGCACCTGAAAAAGCCAAACCCATGCACTTCCCCAAACAAGACTTGGCTGCTGCACCTTTGTAGAAGGACACCCTGATCATCTGGGCTCCCTCAGGAGGTAGACTGAGACAGGGGTGCAGGGAGGGGAGTGTGTGCACCAGGAGCCCACTCACCAGTCAGAGGAGGCAGGAGTCCGTCCATTCATATACACAGGAGGGCCAGCCGGGCTTGCTCCACAGGCTTAGTGACCAGATAGACACACTGCTCTTGACTGCAATAACTCAGATATAGGGAAAAAAACTTGCTAATATTTTCCTTTGCCTTCTTTTTATACTCTTTTATAATACTCTATTGACTTTCTCTTTGTAAGCTGCCTGAAATACATTTTGGAACAAAGTGAATATAAAGTGAGTAGGGGAAAAAAAGAGGAAAGAAAATTATAGTCTTATTTTTAAGAAAATCACCTGAATCCGGATTAGGTAATAATAAATGAACTTAAAATTTATTAAGTATTGTCATAACAACAATGTGCTCTCTTCTGCTTTTCAGATGAGGAAGATGAAGGCTCAGAGAGGTTAACTGACTTGCCTAAAGTCACACAACAAATAATCTGGATTGGAACTCAGTTCAACACAAAATCTATACTCTTAACCCAGTCCCCCTAAGGTAGAGCAAACTCCTTAACCTCTATGAGCCTCAGTTTGTGTTCTGGTTATCTACTGATAGAGAACAAATCAGTCCAAAACTGGGTACCTTAAAAAGATGACAATCACTGATTATTCTCCCTCACGGTGCTGGGCTTTGACTGGGGTCAACTAGGCAGTTCTTACTTGGTTCTCAGGTCAGTGGCTGGGCGGGACTCATCTTGAAGGCTTCCTCACTCCTGTCTTGACAGCGGATGCTGGCTGTCAGCTGGAACATGGGGCTGTCAGGCCTTGCCATGTGGTCTGGGCTTCTTCACAGCATGGTAGCTGGGTCTCAAGACACAGAAGTGGAAACTGCTAGTTCTTGAGAACAGAACTGTGAGACTGGCACAGCATCACCATCACTGTATTCTGATCAAACAGCCGGAATCCAGATAAAGGGGAGAGGGTATAGATACCAGCCGTCAACAGGGCCAAGTTTTTAGAACCTTCACATCTATAAAATCTACAAAATGGGCACAACTACACAATGAAGACCTGTTGTTTTTGTCAGCCCAAACCTCCCTTCTTCTAGCAACAGAACTCCTGTTTTCCTTCTGGAGATTCTCCCCTCCCCCTCCACACTCAGGCCCTGGGGCCATGCTCTGAGGACCTGTCTGAGAACAAGGCCCACAGAGGAAGCAAAGCTGAGGAACAGGGAAGAAGATGCCTGATGACAACTCCTGAACCCCTGAGTCCCACTGGGTCTGAAGGATTATCCCTGGACCTTTAAATATGCGAAACAATAAACTTTCTCCTGCTTAAGCACATAGGAGTTCAGTTTCTACAACTTGTAACCAAAAGTTTGTATTGCATACACCTAAAAGATGGTTGCAGAGATTAAATAAATATAAAATGTGCCTTTACACAGCAGATATTCAGGAAGTGGTTTACTGTTATGTGGTCACAGCTGTAAGGATTTGTATTTGCCCAAAGTTTAATCAGTGGCCCAACTGGAACTCAAGCCCGGGATGCCTGATCAGAATCTTTTGCCCGCTCTACCTTTCATATTTCTGTGTTCTCACCAGATGGTCTACTGTAAAGTAGATAACGTCCTGATGGGACAAGAGATGACCTGGCCACTGTTGGTTAATAGTGGGCACTCACATACCCACATTTTCAACTCCTCACCCATAAACAAAAATGATCAAATTACCATGTCACTATTTAAGAATCTAAAAGCTTAAAAACTCCCAAATCCTCAAAAAGCACTCCAGCAGCTGCTACTAAACATTCTGAATGGCAAATGAAATAAGGCCTGAGAGGGATTAAAAACAAATCGTGGCCCTATGCTGAAGCTCCTCAAATTAAGAGGAGTTCGGACTTAGCCATGTGACTTGCTTTGGCCAACAGAAGCTGACAAACATGACACAAGCAGGAACTTGAAGAGCACTTGCCTCTCGGGGCTTACCTGGTCTTGCCTGCTAGATGCTGGGAACATATGGCCCAGTTGCCCCGCCAACCACCTGACAAGTGGGTGAGTTTATCTGGGACCCACGGGGCCCCCAGCCAATCTGCCAGCTCACTTCAGCCACATCAAAACCCAGATGAGAGAAGCAGAACTGCCCAGCTGAGCATAGCCCAAATTGCCATGCCACTCAGTCAGAAGCTTATAAATGTTTATTAAAGGTACTAAAAATTTTGGAGTGGGTTATACAAGTTAATAACTGATATAAGGCCCATTTACTATCCCTGATCTAGGCCAACCTCTCACACAGATGGGGAAACAAGAGACCTAGGAAGGAACAAGACTTGCCCAGGGTCACAAACCTTATGGGCAGCAGTACAGGAGGAAAGCCTTGGCTCAAAATCCAGTAAACCCACTGGCTGTATAATATTCCTTCAAGACAGCTGCCAGGATCACAAATGAGGCTTCAGATCTTCAAAACACATAGGGAATATTAAGTCCTTTTGGGCAGAATGTGGTATCACATTTCTTCATCTTTTGGTTTTCAGAAGTTGAACAGATAACAAAAACTGATGAGCAATGGAACGGGGGAGGTCTTTCCTGACCCAGACATGGGCAGGTCTGTGCAGGGTTTTTGTGGATGTGAATTTCCCACTCAAGCTTTCCCATGGGCTAAGTAGTCCAGGAGCTTTTCTGGGGTGCCAGGATGGGGATTCTCAATCTGTCTAGGATATATCCTGATGCCAGGGTGATTACACAGGGCCTCTGCATAGGGCACATGCTTCCTACCCTGGAAGGGGTCTTCCCTGCTCTTCTGCCTAACATACTACAGAGGCCCACAACCCCTCCTGTTCTACCTGTCCCCCAAGCACTGAAAAGTGAATGCCTCGCTCAAGCACTACTAAGGGCCTTGTAGAGTCTGAAAATGTTATTACAGTGCAATGGGCACAGAGCACTAGGCTCTTGGAACACAGGAACCCAGGTGCCAACCCTCAGTGTGAACTCCACCAGGGTCCAAAACCCCTTCTTTGCACTCTGCCCAAGTTCCAGTCCAGGGTGGTGTACCAGGTAGGGACATGAAGACCTGTACACATATCCAAGTGGGTCGGCTAGAACTGGGCTCTGGCCTTCTGAGCAGCAAGGACAGACTGAGTTCAGGGACTAGAGGGGTATGTTCCACTGAGGGCTCTTTGGGAGAGGTGGGACACTCCCAGTGGACCTAGCCCCTTCCGCTGGACACCTTCTTTAGCTCTCCAGACTGAACCTTTTGTGTTGAGTAAGTTCCCAGGGACTATTTTTCACCCTGGGTCTGAATCTCTGAGAGACTGATGGCCTCAGTCTCTACCCTCTCTCCCTCTGCTGCCCAGGGTCCCCAGCAGGCACACATATGGGGACTGGGATCCCCCTGGGCAGCTAAACCTCCAAAAAGGCAGAAACACTGCTCCACATCACACTAAGAGGCAATGGCCAGCAGGGATGGGGGCATTTGGCCCAGCTGTGGGTCCAGAACTCTTGGCTCCCTAATGGGCTGGCTAGTCAGGCCCCTGCACAGCTTGGGAATGCAGAGCTGCACTCGGGCTTCAGACTGCGAGCGGACAGTCAGGAGGGCTGCCCAGGGAGGGAGCCATGAGACAACCAAGACTTCCCCGGGTGATTCCATACTCAGGGTAACCTAGCCTCAGCACTGTCTCAAGCCCAGCCTCTATCCTCCACCAAAACCTGGAGCCAAAGCCCGGTGGAGGTTTGATGGAGGCTATGTTGGAGAATTGCTAGTGTGAACTGGGATTTTCAGTAAGGATTCTAGTAGGCCTGGGACCCTGAGGAACATGTAAAGATGGACGGAGAGCCCAAGCCCCTTTGTGATGATGGGACTGAATTTCCTGTCTTGGGGAAGGCTGCCTAGGAGGGAGAATGAACAATTTCTGAAAAGCAGTAAGCTGATACTTCTCAGAGGTGCCAACACTAGAACAGCAGCTTAAGAGTGAGTGGATATTTCTCAGGTGGAGAAAGTAGGAGCAAGAAGAGTACGTGCCAGATTTTGGAACAAAGCCCCACACCAGAGACACCAGCCCAGGTGGCCACACCTTTATCACCCAGTTCACAGGACCGGGGAAGGTACTTATAACCTATGAGTGACTCAAAAAGATCCGCTGTGGCAGGTGATTTCTCCTGGGAATTTGAACACAGGGAAATCGCTCAACTTGTGGGGTGAAGTTAGGACAGAAGTGGAAATTTGAAGGAACGTCACCAGTTGTCAGAGAACAGAGCGAACACCGAGATAGGTGGCCCAAGGCAGGGAGAGGGAGGCACAGGTATTCTGATGCCAACCTCTTACTGCCTGAAGTCAAAAGGACTGCAACTCCATTCCTTGCCACCTGCGGGGGGGGGGGGGGGGGGGGACCTGTTTTGAGTGGGCCAGGAAAGAGAGGTGGTAACAAGGGAGAGAGGCCAGGGCATATAGGATCGTGTACAGGAGTTGGAGTTTTGTCCTGATGGTGAGCAGTCAGATAAGGGTTTTACAGGGAAGAGACATGACTCCAATAAAGCACTGTGGTGTCTAGTGGGAAATGGGGCAGGGAGACGCTAGACGCTGTGGGGCTGGTGAGAGGACAAAGCCCAAGTTAAAAAAAAACAGTGTCCCAAACTAGGACAGGGAAGGAGAGGAAGAGGTGGATTCTAGAATCATCTCAGAGCTGGGAAAAAGGAGACTGAGAAGCTGAGACCTGGACCTACCACTGTCTAACCATAGTGGGTCACAATTGCTTGACACTTTAGCCACCGAAGTAGTCTCCTGGGGATAGTCTCTTGGGGACCAGGATATGTGACCCTCCCCAACAGCCCTATTGGCCATTTTTATCCCCATTTTAGCTGTGGAAGCCTAGACAGACCAGTATTATGCACCCTGGACAATGCTCCCTGGCTGGGAGGAGCAAGGGAGGAAAAAGAATGGAGTGAAACAGACCAGACCAGACTCTGGCTCAGCAGGAGGGCCCGGGGACCTTGAGAAAAGACAAACCATCCCATCTCAGAGCAAGTTGGGATCCAATCTCTTTATTGTCAGGGTACCCTCCCCTCTCCAAACCTATAGAAAAACCCCAAGCCTGGGAGTGTCCTGGGAGGGGAGGTAGAGTGTGGGGAAACCTCTGTGCGCTGCCCTCTGGCCTGGGCGGTGCCAGCAGGGAGGGCGTGAGGGGAGGGGTGGCCAATAACTCCACCTGCGGAGAATGCGGCACTGGCTGGGATGTGTGCGGGAGGAGGTGCCTGCGGCTGGCTCTCCTGGGACCCGCTGGGAGTAGTCTCCAGGGGCAGGTGCCCAGCTTTAGGCCTGGTACAGTGCACGCCCTTCTCCTGCCGGTGGCCATCGTTCCTGTCAGGCTGAGAAAGAGAGAGACAAAGGAGAGACTGAGGCTGACAGCAAGAGCCCCTGGTACTGTTGATAACTGGGGTTGGGAAGACAAAGGGGAGAATGGTGTTTGCCATTTGCAGACAGACACAGGCCTGCACTCTAGCTCTGGCCTTCTAATTTTCTGGCCATGCAACCTCTGGTGAGTCTCTCCCTCTCCCTAAGCCTCCCATTTCCTCACCAGAGCCCTGCACCTCATCTGTGAACTGGCTTCACAAGGTCAAACTTAGCCTCCTTGGTAAAACAAACCAGGAAGCTCCCAGAGGATAGACTGTCGATCCAGAATTTCCTAAACTGTCTGGGAAGATCTTGCTGGTAGAACAGCTCACAGCATGGATGTGTCTTATGTAAAGACACATGTGCTGTTTTGAGGCCTTCCTCCACCCAAGCCTGTCTTACCCTGAACATGGCCCCCAAAGGAATGGGGCAGAGCAGGGTGGTAAACACTGGGCTGTGAGGCCAAACACCACCGGACTCAAACCTAGGCTCCACCAATTACCACCTTGGGACTGGTGAGATACATGCTACCGGCCCCGCCGCCGTGCCTCAGTTCCCACATCCGTTAGGCTGGCACCATCACAACCTTGCAGGGCTGGGACAGTTTCCTCTGGGCAGGATCAAGTTCCAGCCCCTAAGCCTGGCACAACCATCCCTCTCTGATGATGAACTCCCTGCCCATGCAGGGCTGCGACTACCACTACTGGAGGCTCCTAGTCGTCTCCCACATACTGACACCCATCAGAGGTCCCTGTGCTGGGCTAAAGCTGTTCCCTCAGATGCCTCTCCCTCAACCCTCCACAGGCTCAACTACGTATTATCGGCTCTTCCACCACACCCCTCTCTGACCACCCAGCTCTCCAGCCCATCATCAGGCTCACACTGGTAATGGTTTGTGTCTTCTTCCATCAGACTCAGAGCTCCTCAAGGGTGGAGGAGATGGGCAACATGGCTCGGAGTGTGCCGAGGGAACCCCTGGCAGGGCTGGCCTGGCTAGCCCATCCACGGCTCCTGCTCCCACAGCCTACCAAGCTCCCACCACAAAGGAGCACAGCAGAACGGCTGAGGATGGGGGAGCCTTTCCTCATCGGGCTTAGCACGACCCTGCCAGGTCTGCTTCACTTCACCCCATCCACCTGGACCCCCGTACCTGCTTACTGCAAGGCCCCATCCTCCACGTCTGTGTCCTGGCTGTGCTCCTGATAGGGAGGAGGCAACGAGAAACCACACATCACTCACTACCAACTCTGAGTCATCCCTGGGGCCCAGAGGACATCTGGAGACCAAACTCCAAAAGAGGGATAGACAGCCAAGGGGAATGATTATGGCAACAGTCTCAACACAGCTGGCTTGGGATACTGACAGGATGATCTGGGGGCCCTCCAGAAGAGAGAAGGGACCAGTCAAGGATGTTCTAGGTGTGGCAGGGGACACGTTTCTGCATAGAAAGACCTTCTCAGACTGTAGCAGGCTGAAAGCCTAGTAGACTGGTGAGCTCCCCATCTTTGGGGCATGGTTAGGGTCTTTATAGAGACTACTATGCCTAAGAAAGTAATTGGGTCAAAAAAAGAGAGATGAGCTGGGGGCATGAGGAGGAGGACCTCATAAGTATGGTGGCCACGGGCCCATCTGTCCTCGTGCCAGAACCCCAGCTTTGATGAAAAGGAGAAAGTTCCAAACCTGGTGAAGAAGTCTGGGCTCTAATTCTGGCTCAGCCCCTATCAGTTATAAGGCCCTGAGCAAGTTACTCTACTCCTCTGAGCCACAGTTTCCTCACTGGGTAAAAGTCGGGAAGAGTAATACTTTGCACAGTGCAAGGCTGTTGTTAAGGTTAAATGAAGTTAGAAACCACAGGGCCTGGTGCTCACTGAGTGCCTGTTACGTAAATGGACAGTAAGCACACAACAGTTACCTTACATACTCAAGAGTCTGGTCTACTTTCCTACTCAACATAAGCTCCTTGCCAATGGCTTCCCACTGGCACTCTGAAGAGTTCCAGTAACAGACAGAGAGCTCCCTCCATGCCTCCCTCATGAGACAGCCTCTCGTGTACTTAGGCAGTAGTGGCGGTTAGAAAATCCTTGGGTAGGGTGCACACCCAACCCCCGTGTGGCTGCCCCCTGGAACTCTGCAGACCGCGTGTGCTCCCTGGAGCCGACTCTTCTCTCCCCCAACCCGTGTGGAAACCGAATCTAGAATGGGCCCTGGACTAAAGAGAGGTCTGCCTCAGTCCTCAGTGGGACTTCAGACTGGCAGCTGAAAGAGGCACTCCCCTGCTCTTCCGAAAGAGGAAGGAGGGAGCTCGCAGGGCCGCCAGAGCCCCCCCGTCGCGCCCTCACCAGCTCCTCCTCACTGTGCGTCAGCAGCCCCTCCTCGTCGCCGTCGTCCCGGGCCTGGGCTTCTCCCTGGGGCGTGCCTGCCTCAGAAGCCGTGTCCTCTTGGGGGGCTGGCGGCCGGCTGCCGCCACCACTACTGCCCCCGCCACTGCCACTGCTGCTGTCGCCCTTCTTCTTGCCATCTTGAGGGGAAAGGAGTGGGAAGAAGGGAATAAAGAAGGCTGCCCAGGGCAGTGACCGTAGCAGAAGCTAATAAGCCCCTCTCTGCCTTGAGCACTGTCCGCCCCACCCCCCCCCACCCCCCCGCTCTGCCCTGTGCCCCTGCTCACCGAGCTGGGTGAGGACCCCTGGGAGCTGACCTGGGTTGGCCTTCTGCTCCTCGGCAATCTGCTCCAAGCGGCCCAGCAGAGCGTCGATGTTGGACTTGATCTGTGTCAGCTCTGTCTTGATGGTCTGCAGCTCACTGCTCTTTACTGGGAGTGAAGGGAGTACAGGGCTGTCACCCAGGAGCTAAGAGCTTGACACTAACGTAAGACCCTAGCCCCATTCTGTCAACTACAAAGGCAGGCCGGTGGCCGAACTGTCCTCATCTGTGGTTCTTTGGCCATGAAAAAGGCTGGAGCTGTCCATGGCTTTCCCCCAAGACTTCGGAGGCCATGCCTACAGTAACCAGTCCACCTTTCTCAACTTGGGACCTTTCTCCCTGACCTCTCAACTCCTGAAATGGACTAGAGATGGATAAAAATGCAGGTGTGGTGTGCACCTGAGCAAGCATATGTGTTTTTCCTCGTGTTATAGGATGATGCCCTGATTTCAGGTGTATAAACGTGGGTGTTTTACCATCAGATTTCCTGGGTGCCTGACTGCAGCATGTGTACACCAGAGTGCATGTGGAGTAGTGGGCCTGTGCAACCTTGTCCTTACTACAGGAAAGATGACACCTTCTCCTCACTGGGTTCCATGTCACAGCACTGGACATTTCTGTGTCCAACCCAAGCGCCCCCACCCCCCATCCCCCGCCAAGGGTCAGCCTTTTCCTCTTAGAAATGAATAAAAATACTCACTTGGTAGTGTTAGAGCTGCAGAACTGTGGGAGATTTGTTCCTTCATCTATTTTCCAATGTAAAAATATGTGATTCTGTTCTTTTGCTAATGAGAAAAATAAAAATGATCTAGGAAGATCTAGTCACTCACACTTGATCTTGGCTGAGCCGGCGGTAATGGCTGTGGAGCGGGCAAAGAGCTTGACAGGTATGGTGGTTTTGACACGCCGGACCAAGGGGACTGTGACCCGGGGTCGCTTCACAGGGACTGCCCTGGGCACTGGCACAGGTGACAGGCGGCCCCGATAGTCGAAGAGCCTGTAGGGGCAAATGGGCCAGAGGCTGCAGCATGGCCTGTGGCCACCAGAGGGCACTGTGACTCTAGACCAACATGTGGCTGGTGGGCAGCCTGTACTACACACCTCTGTCTGCTCCCAACAAGCCCTGGGGGTGAAGAGAAAAGGCTTTTCCAACCTTAAAAGCCTCTGGGACTCTCATTCCATCCACCTTTCCTACCAGCCAGGTTGGGTAAGGCAGGTGGTAATGGTTATAGCCCCAGTTCAAGAAAGGAGCAAACTGAGACCAGCCCAAGAAAGAAGCCTTCCCTAGATCTGCTGTTATTACCTGACCTGGCTTCTCAGTCAACTGCCACCCCAACCTCTGGTTGGAGTTTGCCAATGTCCCTAAAGCAACGCAAACTGCCAGCTGGGAACAAAGATGTGGGAATGGATTGGAATCCCTAAGTCGGCCTGAGCCTCAGTTTTCCCATCTGCTTCATGATGATGACTACCCCAATTCTGTGCCAACCCCCCACCCCACCCCAAGGCTGCTGTGAGGGCAGAGAATGAGAAAACTTGGTTAAAAAACACACATGTTAAAAGGTGTGATAGGTGGAAGGCCAGGGTACTGAGACTCAAACCAGGAGCCTATGATTTCAGGGGCTGGGCCCCCTTAATTACCCCAGCCCTCTTAGACCACTTCAGAGATGGAGGGGAAGAGATCAGCAGCATATCAAGGTTAGGCAGCTCAATCAGAACCCTGGGCTCCCAGATTATGTACTGGCCCCAATGTCAACATGCAGCCCTCTCCAAGAGGGCTTCTTTTCCTGCTCATCAGGCAGAAGCTTATAGGCTGAGTAGGGGTCTCTCACACCCCATCTGCTACTATTACCTTTCCACAGGGAAGAGCGGCCTTAGGGGTACACTATGGGCTCACTTTGGTGACAGCCAGGAAACATGCCATCACTGGGCAGTTCAATGCCCCATGGCTTGGCACTCCTTTGTTCAGAGAGCCCCTGCCCTGGGGTGGTGATGGCTGGAGATGGAGAGTCTCTGGGAATGGATCCAGTCCCAGACCCTGCATTTCTGCCCCTAAGGGGAGGGGGCGGCTCTGGCCTTGGTCAGAATCACTGAACCACAGAATCCCAGAGCTGGAGGGGCCCTGAGGGATCACTTGGCGCAAGCCCATTTTAGAGACTGGGAGGGGATCTGCCCAAAGTCACACAATCCACTCAGTGGCAGAGCTGAGATTAGCACCCAGGTCTTCTGACTCCCAGGCTAGGGCACATTCCACTACACCACACTGTCTCCTGAAACCATTCAGAAGTGAGATAACCGAGGCTCAGAGAGATTCTAAAGTTCCTCCTTCCCACAGGCCAAGCAGGGGTGGGGGAGGGTGGGGTGTGTTGGAACAGCCCCACCCATCATGATTTCCACTCAAGAATGTGGCTGGTGCCATGGAATGGAGCCCACAGCTCAACACTGGGGTCTGATGAAGGGTGGGCCATAGCCTAGCAGGGACTAATTCAGACCTCCAGAGGACTGCTGGCCTCGGCTATAAATGAAAGGCCAAGAGGATCACACTGAGCTCTGAGATCCCTTCCACCTGGCTGAGCACCTCCAATAGGAAAGGAGACTGAATACCAGGAGCGTGAGGGCTCAAACTCCCTGTACCTACTCCTGTAACCTGTTCTGTAATCCAACTTGCTATGTTTATATGTCCCTTGCTGACCAGTCCCATTGAGTCCCACCCTAGGAGGAGGAAGGGCAGTCAGAGAGCAGGAGACAGTGTGGGTTGGGGGAAGCTCTGACCTGGCACCTGCAGAACTAGACCCTAGTTCCAGCTCTGCCACCCATCGGTGGAGCAGCCTTGGGCAGATGCCTGTCCACACCTCTGGGCTCTGGTTCCCCCACTTGGAGGACTGAATGGGCTGCACCAGCAATCTCTCAGGACCCTTCCAGCTTGGCTGTTTCATGCCTGGGCACGCCCCTCCCCTGCTCACCTGTCGTAGAAGTCGTCCCGGTAGTAATCATAGTCAAAGCTGTAGCCACTGGGGAAACAAAGGGGAGAGGGCCAGGGCTTAGGGACAGCCACTCAGCCCACTCTCCACGGGCCCTCATGTCCAAACGCCTCCCCAAATTCTAGGCTCGGCACACTTTCACCAACCAGTGTTCTCTCCCTCTGTGCAAAAAGGGACCAATCCCACCCAGATGGAGAGAGACAGACAAGACAGAGCGCCTCACCTGTATATGGCAGATGCTGCTCTCTTTAGCCCCTTAGGTCTGTTGGGCTTGGGCTCTCCAGCCATGTTGATATCTGTGTGGAGGGAGGAGGCACAGTCAGATGCTGGCAGCACAAACACACATCACCCTCATGCACGTGAGCAGCGATTTCTACCTGCTTATGTGAGGTACACATGGACTGTCCTAACAAACAACCAACAGAGGTCTCCACACGTTAGACCCATACCTACACATCACAGAGACAGGCCTATTTACAAATCCATGTACACTCAGACACCTGCATGCATGCTCACAAACGTATTGTTCACACACACATGCATTCTCAAGTACACTCACGTACGTAAATATTTCAAATACGTATCTTTACACACATGTTCATGTATCCAGGTAATCAAGTTGCCCACAAAAATAACACATATACTCCCAAGTACTTGACCCCGATGTCCATATACAGAACTGTCCATATACAGATGAGCCACGGCACATTCAAACAAACGTTCTACCGAACATCTTTATACCTAGAATGGTGCTTAGCATATGACAGGATCTCAATTAATATTTGGTAAATAAATATGCATATCTGCTTACACACACTAGCATATTCTGACACACATTTTTCATATATATATATACTAAAGATGTGTCCACATATTCCCCACATGCTTAGTTACATCCAGGTATCACACAGATATCCCTTCTCGAACATACATATACACAGAAGTAGGTGCACTGTACACACTCCAAGGTAGACTGCCACATGGTCGCACCATATATATACAGCACCAAGGGCAAAGGCACCTGCTTCACCTTGTGCTCCAGGCCCTCTTCCTGGCTCTCATAAAGAGTTCTAACCTAAGCCATCCGTAGCCCAATGTTATAGGCTATGCTTAGTCCACTCTGTTCCTTTTCTCTTAGGAATCTGCATTTTAACTGGAACCATAAAGCTTGTCATTAAGAGTCACCACGAATGCAAAGACAAGACAGAAGCAATTTTGAGAAGCTCCTGAAATACTCCCTACAGGCAGATTTTCTAACTACTTAATAGTGATTAACATTTCAGATGGGGTAGTGGGTAGTAGCAAGGGAAACAGAAAGGGGCCTAAGAGAGAAGCTAGAAAGTGAAGGCTGGAACCCGCCTCAGGAGAGTACGAGCAGCAGGGCCAAGGAGAGATGCTTACCCAGGGTCTGCCCGGCCAGCACCCGCCCGTTCTCTCCCAGCACAGCTGCCCGGGCATGGCGCTCGTTGGCGTACTGGACAAAGGCGTAGCCTTTGTGCACAGAACAGCCGGCCACGCGGCCATACTTGGAGAAGATGGTCTCCACATCCGACTTCTTCACCACAGCTGTGTTGAGGTTTCCGATGAAGACCCGAGAATTGATAGACTTGGGGTCATTCTTGTTGGTTACATTGCTTGTCTGGATCTTCAAGGACATGGTGGCCACCTGCAGAGAGAGAGCCACTATGAAGCTGGGTCCCCCAGTTGTGCTCAAGGGCTACCCATGGCCCACATCATGGCTAACCTGGACGGCTTTCTGCCCTGCTACACATACATCCCTAGAGCATCCAGCCTCCCCTTTTTATAGCTTACTGGACTGCTGACCTCATGGCCAGGTGCTTTATGTATGTTCGCTCATTTGGTACTGACGTGACAAGCAAAACCAGGCCATTTCACAAGGGAGAAAATGCACATTCAGGGGTCATGATGCTAGTGAGCAACAGGGCTAAGATTTGAACCCTGGTCTGCTTGAGTCTAATTCTTTTAAACCCATTCCTTCTTTAATGCTTATCTGAAATAAGTTACCTCACGCAGTATCTAAATTTGAAGACCTTCCATCATTTTTCTTCTGTTCCTTTAATGTAGAACCATGGCAAAGAAGTCACATGGAAATTTCAAGTAATACCTGCTCTACAACATTATGAAAATTGCTCAGTCTGATCCAGACACTGACCTAGCTTTGGCTGTCTTTACTGGTACAATCATTTTTATATTTTTAAAGATTTTTATTTATTTATTTGACAGAGCGCATAAGCAGGGGGAGCGGCAGACAGAGGGGAGGGAGAAGCAGGCTCCCCACTGAGCAGGGAGCCTGATGCGGGGCTTGATCCCAGGACCCTGGGATCATGACCTGAGCTAAAGGCACATGCTCAACCGACTGAGCCACCCAGGTGCCCCGGTACCAATCATTTTTAAAAAGGTGAGCTAAACAAGCCTCAATGAGCACTCACTGCAGGCTAAGGGTGACATGTAATACTGAGTAACCACAAGACCCTATAAATAGTATTACTATTGTTCATATTTTACCAGAAAACAGATGCCAAAAGTTCTTTAACTTGCCAGGAATGAGCACTCAAACCCACGTCAGTTGGTCCCTACAGCCCTTTTTCCACCCCCCCACCAAGCTCTATCACTTAAAGCCAGAGCTAAAGCCAATTTAAATACTACAGTTAAGTAAACATATTTACCTGAGAATTATTTTTAATAATTTAGTTTTTTTAGAGTTACCCACTTTTATTACCGACTCATTCAAATTTTGTTGTTTGCTTAGAGATCATATTGTACCTACTCTTTGCTCTCCACACTCTGGCAATTCTTTTACCCCAAGGGAATGTACAAATGTCTCCTACCCCTGACCCTGGACAGGTTACATCAGAGAACAGCTCCAGAAGGACAGAAAAGGAGGCTTGATGACCGTATGAAAGGCCTAACATTAAGTACTGGTACTTACACTTCCTGGCCCAGCCTTCTGCTCACTGGCATGGATTTGTATAACTCCCTTTTATAACATTCCTATTTCAATACCCCTGCTGAGAGCTACTAGAGAAGGTGCTGATGACCCCAAGCAGTACGTATAAAAACTCTCACCAGCCTAGGCTAACGGTAAACCCCTGCCTACTAACCTAGTATTTGAGGGTAGAGGGAGCTTCTTGACAGAGAATTAGAGCAGTGCAAAGCATAAACTGGGAAAGGCTTATCTTTTGTTCCACTAGGATAAGAGACCCTTTTCTTCTTCAATCCTTCCAGCCTGGAAGCTGGCATGTTCTGACCAGCAGATGGCACTGACTGCAAGGAAACCACAGGCTGGCCCTGAGAATGATTCTGAGGAAGAAACCTACTCCTATGGCGGGCTTGCAGTACCTCCATGGATATACTGGGGTCAAGTGTGTGCCATCCCAAGTAAAAGGGGCTAGGAAGGCACTGCTATTGATGAAGGGATTGGTGCCAGCTCTGGAAAGGATCTGGAAGGGACACTCTTTTTTATTACTCAGTTTACTTTTGCATCCAATCATCATTTATTAAGCAGTGAGGAACACAAAAGATATCACCCATGAAAACAAGTTGGTTAAGCAACTGCCTTCGGCTCAGGTCATGATCCTGGAGTCCCGGGATCGAGTCCCACATCAGGGTCCCTGCTCAGCAGGGAGTCTGCTTCTCCCTCTGACCCTCCCCTCTCATGCGCGCTCTCTCATTCTCTCTTTCAAATAAATAAAAATCTTAAAAAAAAAAACAAAAACAAACAATACTGTCCATGTGCAGAAAATGCTTAATGTATGTGGGTTCCCTGGGGCCCCCCATTCCTCACAGTCCTCTCTGATAATCCCTCTCCTACCTGGATGACAAGCCATTCAAAAGTTAAATTTCTTGTCCATCCATGGATATGAGAAGTAAGTTTGTGGGGCTCCTCCATGGCCATCAGATAACTCTCCTGGTTGGTTCAGCTCAGAGCCATGAAGCTTTTGCTCAGGGAAGGGCCACCTACTTTGGCTGGAGGGAACCAACCACTGGCCTGGGGTGTAGACCAAAATAGAAAGAGAGGGGGATGATGGTTTAGACCTGTTGATGACTACTATCTCTGTCACTGACCTGGCAGGGACATGACAGGTGCTGGGTTCCCTCAGACCTCTGGCAGGAGCCTCTACCACCAACTCAGCAGGAAGCATTTGCTGACACCTGTGTTTAGTGATACAGCAGGATCAGCACTCACTCCTTAGCTGGTGAGTATCTTCAAGTTTGGCCATACTCAGTCTTTTCTCTTGTCACTTGGGGTTTGGGACAATGTACATAAAAAGGACTTTTCTTATTGTAGGGATGTCTTTTACCCCAAGGGACTGTACAAATATCTCCTACCCCTGACCCTGGACAGGTTACATCAGAGGAGAGCTCCAGAAGGAACAGGAAAGGCCTAACATTAAGTACTGGTACTTACACTTACTGGCCCACTCCCAAAAGTTCAACAAATCCATAGTTGAACTTCTCTGTTCTAGTAACACTGCCATTGATGAGGCTCATTCTAAATGAGGGTCAAAGTCAGACTGGAGCACCTTCTGAACAATGCCAAGAAAAGGCAGCCAGAAGCCACGTCACAAAAAGGCTACAACAGAGAAGAGACCGGGGGAAATGTATGCCTGTAGCCATCCCGAGTGAGGCATCTGCAGGGCCACAAGGTCCACCTGAAGCGCGCTCCAGGCGCCAACCCCGTCCTATGCCCCCTATCTAATCAGCCCTCAATCGGCTTTCAATGGCAGTCTCCAAGGGCAGTCTGTGCTGCTCTTGTGCACACTCCCTAAGCCCAAAGGGACAGCTATCTGTGGAGATATGGAAAAGTTTCCGTGTTTAAACATGTTTATGAGACTCCTGAAAGTGAGAGATCAAGTTGGGGGTAGGAAATGAAAAGTGTGCCCAGACTAGCTCTTCTGGAACTGCTAGGTTCAGGTACAGAATCCCAAAGAGTCAAGAATTCTAAATGCAGACATGGCCTTCCAGGTTGTTACAAACCTTAAAATTTGTTCGCTTCACTTATAACCTTCAAATATTTAGACATACAATATGTAAAGTTTCCTTCTATACTCTTTGTTCTGCCCTGCAAATGTTAAGAGGCAAGCCTGACGAAGTCTGGAACACAGTAAGTGGCCAATAAATATTAGGGAGGAAGCAGTAAGAATAATGTCCCAGGAGTATAGCCCTCCCTTAAGGGGGGGGTGGGGGGTGTGCACACACCACTGGGGGCTGGGGGTCCCAAGCATCTCATTAAAAGACTAGAGTCTCTGACCCAAACACCCCCCTTCCCCCAACAGACCAACCACCCCAATTCAATCTTCCCCACACAATTCTTTCTTGGTTTTCCCAGGCTTCCCCCTAGCTTAGAGTAGGAGCCCTAGAAAATATTGACATCCTATTCAGCAGAAGCTGCTTGACTTGATAAGCTATTTCCCCCTGGGCCAAGCTCTGCCTCACAGATTAGCTATGTAATTGAGAGCAAGGTGTCTGCAGCCCCTGGAGGCCCTATGCTTAGCAATGAGCCAAGGAGAGGTGGGTAGAGGGACTGTTCTTGATGGTGGTGGGGAGAGGAAGAAAGAATCAGACTTATTTCCAGAGACTTCTACAGTGTCTTCACTGCAGATTAGCAGGGACTTCAGTGAACAAGGCCCTTGCTCTGAGGAACACAGGGGAATGGACTTGGCCACAGCGCCCCAACCCATGAGGAGCAGGGCCAAGAACCCCATGGGTCCTCTAAGTCTAGGATTCTTTTATCCCACTTTTCCTTCTGGGCCGGTGAGAGACAACCCTCAGACAGTGAGGAGCTGGGAGGTGGCAATCCAGATACGCTATTTTTTAAGGAAAACTAGGGACTGGCTCCCAAGTGTCTTCATTTTTACCTGCTAGAGGAACAACTGCTGCATAAAAGCTGGGCCCTTAAGCTAATTAAAACCCACCAGAGACACAGGCTTTGAAATGCAATTTACAGCTGGAAGGGATGGGCTCACTTCTCCAAGCTAGTAAGAACAGAGGAAATTTGGCAAAAACAAACCGTTTTCCCCAGTTGAAACATTTCAGATGGAAACTGTGTTTTAGAAGCCAAGAGCCAAGCCTGAACATGTGGTAGAGTGACAGGGCTTTGTACAGGTAGAAAAACCCTAAAAGGTACGACCACCCCTGAACTGTGGGTAAATGAGACACCCCCCTCCCCCCGAACCATCAAGGTAAGAAGAGCCTCTAATTACCAGTGTCAGACTTTACATACCCCACCTTATTTAATCCTCACAAGAGCCCTGTGAGGAGGTACTTTAAATAGGGGAAGGAAGACTCAGAGAGGCCAAATTATTGGTTAATACAGCAAAGCCAGAAGTGGAACCCAGGTCTGTTTGACTCCACAGAGCCTATTCATTGAGATGCCTTGGGTACTCCTTGCCAAGGTGAGAGAACGAATCACCCTGAATCAATGACAGCCTCTCCTTGGTCCTCACCCCTTCCCCTTTCTACTACAACATCTCATGTTTGCGCAAGATTTTAGTGAACAAAACCAGTGTATATCCTTGATCCAGACATTGTCAGTCTCATCTTATAGATGAAAAGCTGAGAATCAGCAAGGTAAGTGACTTACTTAAGGCCATCCAGCCTAGTAAAGGGAGTAGCTAGGGGACTTGAATCCAGGCTTCTACACACCACTGTCTCAGCAACTGCCCCAGGCCTCCAACTCTGCCAGGTCAGCTCTTATGCCCTCCCAATCCTGGCTATCAGGTTTAAGTCTAGTCTTCAGCATGACCTCTGAGGCACTTAGCCATCAGAATGCCCACTGCCCCAACTCTGTAGTTCCTCCCTGGCACTGGATCTCTTCTTAAAACACTAATTTCAAAAGAAGAGCTGCTGCTCTTGGTCCTGATGCCCCCCAGTGACTATTTAGAGCCTCTGTCTAGGCCAGTCCTGCTCAATACCTCTGGCCTTATTCTCCAGTGTACAGATGAGGGTCACACCAGCTTGTGGCTAGACCTCTGCCCTTAGATAACCCTGGAGATATTGGGTGATTTTGAAGGAAAATAGCAGTCAGTGATGGTGAGGCTATTTCTGGAGAAAGCCAAGCAATTAGACTGATCAGTGCCCAGAGCCTCTTTGGTCCAGAGGCTCCTGGTTAACAGGCGGCCAAGGATGACAGAACATCTATTAATCTCATTAAATTCACCAGGCCCCAGCTCATTAGCATTGCCCAAATGATCATTACTGGCCAGACAGGACTAATTTTCCAAGGAATGCTCTTTAGTTCCTGACAATTCCCACTCCCATGAGAAACCCCAGCTCCCGATATGTGAACACTGAGGGCACCTAGAACGGGGGTGTGGGGGGTGGAGGTTGGGGGGGGGTTTACAGGCTATAGGTTCAGGAGGCTTGGCCCCTGCTCTGCTGTGTGACCTGCAACAAGTCATACAATTTCTCTGAGCCTTATCATCCTTATTCTGAAAACAGGAATAATCTTTGTCCTGATTACCTTTCAAATCTGATACAAAATCAAATAGGTTAATCAATGTGAAAGTGCTCTGTTGCATCTATAACATATTCTGAAAGATAGAGGAATATAGCTATTATTACCCAACTCCTATCCCCTTCACTCACTCAACAAACATTTCTTAAGTATTCCCCTCTGCCCTAGCACTGTGGAGATGCTGGGCAAGAGTGCTCACAGGCCTTGTCTTCTACTTCCTTTTCAACAAAGCCCTCCTTCCAGGAATCTGTTTCATAACCGTTTCTGAACAACAAAGGGAAAAATGCACCTAAAATAGTAGAAATAGGAGATGTAAACTTGGAACATGTCCCTTAAACTCACTTAGCCTCAGATTCTTCAACTGCAAAATGGGAATTATACCAACGCCCACAGAGATAACAGGTATAAAGTGCCTGATATAATGGCTGGGACCAGTAGGTATTTACGTAAGAAACTCAAATGCCCTGGGCCCTATGAAAACTCTAGATCATCCACATTCCAGCCCTATGTTATTTACCCCTGTCATCTCCCAGTGCCTGAGAACAGGGGAGTCAGGGGTAGTGGGCCTATGCACACTCTCTCCCTTGTCCTAGTGTCTGGAACCAAACCTAGAAATTTCATAATGGTGCCCCCAACTCATGCCTGATTTGACATGCACTACTATAAGGAGCTGGGTAGGGTATCAGGCCTTCTGAGCCAGTGACTTACTTCTCAGCTATACCATGAGATTTCTGTTCCTATACTATAACATTGTGATGTATCAGCATCTGATAAGCTGAGGGGAGACCCTAAAGCAGAGGCAGGGCTGGGGCCTCAGTCACCTTTCCCCACAGTGTAGTCTGGGTATATACGCTATCCTCCCTGTATCTTGCACCCTAACTCTACCCCGACTCTGGCCTTAGGCTGAGGCTTAGTTAGCATCTGTGACAAGCAGCCCTTCTAGCTATGTGGGGACAGGCAGCAAGGACCGGGTAGGTACAGCCCTGGGCCTACAATCCCCAATACTAAATTACAATTAGGGATCTAAAAGTAATTGTCAACCTCTTTATTTTTGTCAAAGGAAGTCATCCACACACCTACCTACCCATTCAATCATAATTATACCTATCCTAATACTCACCGGGCCAACTCATTCCTCCACCAACCGGTCTGGTACCTGAGCTCAAGGAATTACCAGTATACCAAGGGGACATCCTCCATGACCACAAAGCACATGTGCCCTGGGCTGGAGTCCACCGCCCCAGAAGCCGCCCAAACAAAGTAGTCCGGGATATCAGAGAATGGAAAGGAGCACTACAGAGGTGAATTCCAACTGGGTGGTGATGTGGGGAGAGGCTATGCCTGGCAGAGGAACTGCAGTAACAATGCACAAACCATGCCCCTTTCTCGTTCTCTGCTCCCTGCTCTGCCCTTCCCCCTGTTAAGTATATGCAGGGTAAGGCTGGAAATAAATGTTTGAAATAAGAGAATTTCTTTTTCAGTGCTGCCTCCTCTTCCTTGATAGCTGCATACTAATTCTTGTCTTGAGGAAGAACAAAAAGGGAATACACAATTCAATATGCAGCAGCTTTATACCAGGCACTGTGCTGGAAGCTTTACAGGCATCATCTCTCATAATCCTAACCACAACCCAATGAGATAAGTACTAGCCTCTTCACTCTTCAGATGAAGAAACTGAAGCTCAGAGACAGCTTAAATAATTTGTCCACAGTTACATTAAGTGGCATGCATGATTAGGATAAAAAGACCCTAAGCTTATCTGGTTCTAAAGCCTGTGCTCTTCCTACTCCACTAGATTGCTCCCACTGACCCCCCCCTCTTCCCATAGGAAGACTGATCCTGGCTTTGCCGCTGATGTGCTACAAAACCTCAGGCTCTGGAGCATGTGACCACAAAGGGCCCTTTCAGGGCTAACCATATGACTGTGATAATCATTACCAACACTTGCTGAGCACTTACTACTGCACTCAGTCTTCTGCTATGGGATAGGTGATGGTGTGTATTGTGCTCATTTCACAGATGAGGAGCCTAAAGGTTAGAGCTTAGTCTTACACAAGCCAGGAAATGGCAGAACTGCAATCAGTCTGTTTGAGACCAGAGCTGGTGCTCTGACCTTGGCCCAAAATGGCTTCCATGCTAAGCATACCCTGCACCTGCCAGGAGGTCAGCTTCTAACACTTTCTGATCCTTTGGGCATAAATGCATGGGGTCTTGCTGAGGCCATACTCTCACATCCAAGAGCCAATAAGCACTTGCTGTGAGCTTGTAGAGTGGTCCCCCTTCCCCCTTCCTACACCGTAAGGGGCCGGCTCCTCACAGTGATAATGCAGCAAGATTAGTCACTGCTTGCTGTCGGCTGATTATAGCTATTCTTTTCTGTAAATGAAGTTTAAAAGTCATCAAAGGGTCTGTCAGCTGTGACTTATGAGCCTCTTTCCCGCAGGGAAGTCAGGCAGTGACAAATGCCCCTCTCGTTCTGCCATCCATTATGAGTCGGAAGGTGCCATGTTCCAATTACTGGAGACCCCGATGGAGCTCATGGAAAAACCCTGTTCCATGCTGTGGCCATTATTCAGGCCTGGCAGCGCTGCCAGCAGGGTTACCCTAGGCCCAGGCCCCACTGGGTAAGATGGAGTAAGAGCATGTTTCTGATTCTGTGAGCCAACCCCTACTATCCCTTACTGTGTTATCCCTGGTGGGTTTATCCTAGACATATTTCGCAAATGAGTAAAAACATGGGTACCATTTGGGCTGTCTCAAAGTACTCAGGATCAAGACTGCCTAGACAAACAGACATGAGGAAATAAGGTCATGCTGCCAGGTGGAGAAGGTGGGGAATATGACGATGCTCAGGAGAACAGAAGACAAGACACCAAGGATGTTCAAAGAAAGTTGTGACTAAAGGGGCCCTTATCTAGTGTGATCAATTGTTCACGATACTTGTTATATGCCAAGCCCTGTCCACCAAATGCTGAGAAACCAAAGATGAATGAAACATAGTCCCTGCTACTGAAGGTAGATGAGAAAATTAAGGTCTAAAGAAGTGACTTGCCCAAGGTCACAAAGATAAGTTAGAGTCAGTAATGGAATGAGAAAGTAGGTCTCCAGATCTCTTGTGAAACAGAAAAAGTAGAGACAGGGAGCCTCCTTATGTGCCATGCTTTTCATGCAGAACATCGCACAACAGTTCAGAGTGCCGACTCCTGGGGCCCCGGCCGGCTCAGTCAGAGCAGCATGTGACTCTTGATCTTGGAGTTGTGAGTTTGAGCCTCCTACCGGGTATAGAGATTACTTAATTAAAAAAAAAAAAAAAAAAAAGAAAGAGTGCCAGCTCTTATTCAAGTCCCACCTACACACTTACTAGAGGTTTGACTTCTGGCAAGCCCCTAACAAAGTCTCAGAAAAATGGGGATTCAGAGTTGTGGTGAGGATTAAATAGGATAATACAAGTTATGATGACAGGTACATATTAAGTATCCAAAATATTATTTATCATCAAGTAATTCCTGAAACAACTCTTTGAGGTAGATATTATTAATTTCATTTTACAGACAAGAAGACTTAAGTTCTTTTTCACTTTGCCACACTAAATAAGCCAGCGCTTCTCAAAACTATGTGTGGTGAAGAACCACTTTTTGTTTTGCTTTTTAAACTTCCAATCCAGGGGCACCTGGGTGGCTCAATCGTTGAGGGTCTGCCTTTGGCTCAGGTCATGATCCCAGGGTCCTGGGATCATGCCCCACGTCGGGCTCCCTGCTCAGCGGGAGGCCTGCTTCTCCCTCTCCCATTCCCCCTGCTTGTGTTCCTCCTCTCACTACATCTCTCTGTCAAATAAATAAAATCTTTTAAAATAAATAATAAATACACTTCCAATACATTACAGACAGATACATCTGTAAAATACAATAAAAATGTCAAATTACTGGTTTCTGGGCACTTACTCTCAATTTCTAGACCTATCACGACCCCGCAACAGTTGCGGACTAGCATCCATTCAGTGGGCTATACTCTGAGAAGCACAGCTGTAGGCAACTCTTACCCACCCGTCACCCTCTATGAAAACCAAAGCAAAGAAAGAACAGTTTATTTCATTTCTTTCAAGTCCTTTTAGCCCAATTCTTTTAGACTCTGGTGTTAGGCCAATTTACAAAACCGATCCTAATCTTTTTCCCTTTTGCTTCTCTCAAGAATGAGAGAACAGGGTAAGCAGGCCAACGATTATAAGTTCAAGGACTTGCCACCAAACACTTCAGGAGGTGATTTATCTTGGTCATCTACTCTAGGTCACGCTATATCCTGCAAGGGAGGATGATCTAGGCTGTCTGAGAATGCCACAACCTTCCTGAGACCTGGGATCTGAGAGGAGGGTATATTCCTGAAGAGGCTGGTACTTCTGGACCCTCTCTCCCTGACACTACATGGCATTAGGACACTAGCCAGGAAGGGGAGGCATGTTGTACCTTTCACAGTCTTGTATCATGGCGGCTTACACAGTAGTCTTCCCTATCCTAGGGAGTTTTTTTTTATTATGTTATGTTAATCACCATACATTAGTTTTTGATGTAGTGTTCCATGATTCATTGTTTGCATATAACACCCAGTGCTCCATTCAGTACATGCCCTCTTTAATACCCATCACCAGGCTAACCCATCCCCCACCCCCCTCCCCCCTAAGGAGTTTCTTAAAAGTAAGATGGACAGATTCATTCTCCAATACCACCGTATACCCAAGAGTATGACTGGCTGAAGCAGATGAGCACCCAAGACACAACAGTGTACCTTGAAATCTTCCGGGTGCACAGCCAAATTGTCATCACCGTACAGAACTTTCTGTTCTGAGCCCATGTCGTGCTATCTTTCAGCATAAAGCAAAGTAGAGTGGATCATATGATACAGTGTAGAGAGGCGTATAACCTGCTGCTGTGAGGAGGGGTCTGTCACCAAGCAGGAGCCAAAGACTGCATGTTTATTCCCACATAAGAGGCCATGTAATCTGGTCAAGAGAGCAGCCTCTGAGGCCAAAATGCCTTCATTCTGTCACTGAACTAGCTGTGTGACATGACCTTTGGGTAGCGTCTTAAGTTCTTAGGGTTTCAGTTATCTCATCTATAAAGTGGGGGCAGCAATAAATATCTCTGGGGTTGCTGGAAAATAAAATTTAATTAATGTGTTATAAGAACAGTGTCTGGTGGGGCGCCTGGGTGGCTCAGTCGTTAAGCATCTGCCTGCGGCTCAGGTCATGATCCCAGGGTCCTGGGATCAAGCCCCACATCCGGCTCCCTGCTCAGTGGAGAGCCTGCTTCTCCCTCTCTCTCTGCCTGCCTCTCTGCCTACTTGTGCTTTCCTACTGTGTCAAATAAATAAAATCCTAAAAAAAAAGAACAGTGTCTGGTACATTACAAAGTATGCAAACATTAGCAACTGCTGCCTATTGTTATTGGCAAGAACTCTTCCTTGTATCAAAGGGAAAGTAGTGAATTCTGTGATAAGGTCACCCAGAACCGAATTGTGATGAAGAACACTAGCACTGTGGATGCAATAATTTCTTCAAGTGTGTCACCAAAATTCTAGTATTTGGAAATGTGTCTTGAACATAAAAGAAATCACAGGAGTAGGCATTCATGAAGTGTTGAATGAGGGGCGCTTGGGTGGCGCAGCCGGTTAAGCGTCAGACTCTGATTTTGGCTCAGGTCATGATCTCAGGGTCCTGGGATTGAGCCTCAAGTCAGATTCCGTGCTCAGTGTGGAGTTGGCTTGAGATTCTCTCTCCCACTCCCTCTGCCCCTCTTGTTCATGCTGTCTCTAATTTTTTTTTCAGATAAATAAATCTTAAAAAAAAAAGTGTTGTATGAATAAATGAGTATCTAGAGTAAAGCAGCATCCTTCTTACCCCCCACGCCCCTCCAAGAGAATACAACTTGAGAAGGGGGTCAGGAAGAGGTCCCTCCCTAACTAAAGGTTCCAAAAGGCCTCTCTGTACACCTTAAGGCCCCAGAAGGCAGGTTAAGGCTTCTCTTCTGGGCAACAGGGCCCCAGGGCCCAATACCGAAGAAACCTCTACTTACTGCTCACTGCTCTGTCTCTGATGTAACCTCCACATCCTGTGGCTACCCTATTCCAAATAAGGCTGCAGAAGGCTGTGCCATGGTAGTGCATGCATCCCCATTTTCCAGCCTACCTTAGAAGAAGTAAGGGACTCTGAGGAACAGAGAGAGGGAGGCCTAACCCCTCTCAAGACAGGGCTTGCCCTAAGTTAAAACAGCACTAGGGAATTATTAGCTTTGGATTTCTGCTTGCCTGTGTAGCCCTGGGTCCTGAATTCCACCTCTACTAGCTGTGTGAACTTGGGAAGGTACTTCACTTCCCTGAGTTCGCTGAAGGTTCCCCAACTGTAAAATGGGGTAAAAATCCCTGCTCTGCCCACTTGCAATGCAGGCTGTTGAGAGGGTCAAAGGAGATAACATATGGGAGTGTACCCTTTTACATGAGATGTGCTTCATAAATATGGACAGGAATATTGCCTGGATGGACTGCTGCTGCAGGTCTTCCCAGACAGAGGGGCCTGGACAGGAAGCCAGTCGGCTGGAAGCAGGGGGTACATGGTGCACAACTTGGCACTGCAGCCAAGCACTGTGCCCCTCAGGTGTAAGGACAGTTGATTAAAATCCTTTCACGTGGAATCAATATTTTGCTCATTACAACAATCTTTCTCCTTGGAAATCCTGAATGCCACCCCTCACGGCCCCACAAAATCTTGATCCTGCAGACAGCATATGCATTGACATATATATGTTTTTCTAACTGCCTACATTCAGACAGAAGGGAAGAAAGCTGACCTCTCTCCAGGGTGCCGATCTAAATGCATCTTAGAGCTCACTCTAAGCATGACCCCACAGTGCCATATGTTTGGCCCAAAGGGGACCACTGAAAATGATGTCACATAGCCACTCTTGCCTTTGTCCCTCTGGTAACAACTTAACTCCACAAACATTACTAAGCATCTGTCTCTAGAGTGATACAGCAAGTGTGTTCCTGCCACCCCGTTTAAGATCTTCAGTGCCTTCCCACCACCAAGATTCGAGTCCAGCTCCTTTAATGTGGCTTAGAAGCCCCTTCCTGAGTTAAGGCTATCAAATCCATACACAACAATACTCTAAGGGGTTGTAAGTCAGACGCACTTTACAAATGAGTAAACCCCAGTTCAGACAGGCAAAGTCAGTTGCCCATGGTCATACAGTGAGCAAGTCGACATGAACTGGGTTCTTCTGAAGGGCTGGGTATCAGATTCCAAAGACCTTTTCTTGGACAAGGCTGTATGAGACAAGTGTGGGGACAGGGCATCATTTGGCTCAGACAAACCCTTCCTTTCGGGGAGCTGCCTAGACACTGCCCCTTGCTGGAGGCTGCTAATCTGACCTCTTCCACCCTCACAGCTGCATCATTAATAAACCTAGCATAATGACCAAAATGTTCATTTGCATGTAATATGGCACACATTTGCATACCTAAGCTCAAGAGGTGCTGATGCCAGGAGCATCAAATAAAAGCCAACCAATGACCCACAACTGGGGCGGGGGGGGGGGGCGGGGAGTCCAAGAAAGCAAGCATAACCAATACCTAAGGAACTTCTTAGTCAGTTCAAATGATCATGACAGAAGCAGCTACGGTCTTTTCCCCCGTCATCATCTTAGAAAGAATTAACTAACCCTTTTGGTCCCTTTTCCCCTCAAAAGAGACATTACAATGAAGAAGTTTCTACACTCCAATAGCTGGTGTAAAAAAAAAAAAAAAGTTTACCCAAAACTTTAATAGAGGTCTCAGCTGTGGGAGCAAAAGCATGGGTAATGGAACAGAAAAGACCAGGATTTAAATCCAGATCAATCACTTACTTATTAGCCGTGTAACCCTGGATAAGTCATGAAACTCTCCAGAGTCAATGTTCTCTACTAGGCATATACTCCCCCCATCTACTGAATCATCCATCCCCTCATTCACATAGTAAACCTAGGCCTGCTAATGTGGCCTCCTAAAGATTTCTAGATTGTAGCCCTGTCTCCACTCTTACCACCACTCCCCAAATTCACCCTCCACACAGTCACTGGGATAAAATCACCATATCACTCCTCTGCTTAAAACTGGAATTAAAGCTTTGCTTTATGATTTCAAAATTCTTAGCCAATAATTTGGGTATTTGTACTACTTAGTGTTGTTTATTTTTTGAAATTACCATAAGAAATCACCTAAACCCCTACTCCTCTCTAGGATGGAACTCCTGTCAGCATCTTGGTTTAGTTCCTTCCAGTGTTTTTCCTTTTGCATTGTATTTGGATTACATAGTTAAATCATTCATCCAATTCTGTAGCCTAATTTTTCAATTAACATCATAACATATATTATATAGGTTATAACATATTTGTCTTCATTGCTGCATAGTTTTCAATAAGCCCCATTTTTTAGAACTACTGTTTTTAATAACTCACAGTTTTCTGAGTGAACTTATTATAGTTTAGACTAGTTGTCAGGTGGTCATTTATGCTTCTCCCAATTTCTCATGATTATAAATAACATCTAAGGTAAAGTTTATTCTATATATTTGATTATTTCCTTAGGACAGATTCCCAGAAGTAGAATTACTGTGTCAAAATGTATGAACATTTTAAGGCTCTTGAGATACACTGCCTAATTGCTTTCCAAAAATGCTGTACCAATTTACACTGCTATCACCAATGAATGCCACTTTCTTTTTTTCTCAAGATTTTATTTATTTGAGAGAGAGAGAGAGCAAGAGAGAGAGAGCAAGAGAGCATGAGGGGGGTGAGGGGCAGAGGGAGAAGCAGACTTCCCACTGAGCAGGGAGTCGGACTTGTGGCTCGATCCCAGGACCCTGAGATCAGGACCAGAGCCGAAGGCACACACTTAACCGACTGAGCCACCCAGGTGCCCTGTGAATGCCACTTTCAAGGCAACCTCACCAGAACTGTGTATTACAATGCCGGGGGAGTGGGGGGAGTGGGGGTTAATTAGGAGGAAAAAGGCAAATCCTCATTGTTGTTTTCATGAATATGTGAAGATAATAGTGTCCTGTGTTTATTAGTTTTTGAGTCTATAAATTTTGAGTTTTAAATGTCACAAATAAGTTATTATAGGTTCCTAGGCAGAGGGATAATATGCTGAAAAAGTTATTTATCTGCTCATTTATCAGAAAATCATTTATTGGGGCACCTGGGTGGCTCAGTCGTTAAGCGTCTGCCTTCGGCTCAGGTCATGATCCCAGGGTCCTGGGACTGAGCCCCGTATCGGGCTCCCTGCTCAGCTGGAAACCTGCTTCTCCCTCTCCCACTCCCCCTGCTTGTGTTCCCTCTCTCGCTGTGTCTCTCTCTGTCAAATAAATAAATAAAATCTTTAAAAAAAAAAGAAAGAAAATCATTTATTGAGTACGTATTACTGCCAGACACTGTACAAAATATAGACATGAACAAAGTACCATCTCTGCCCTGGAGGAACTCACAGTCCAGTGGTAGCAAAAACCAAAACTTTTATTTCATCTTGAAAGGGCTATGACAGGAAAACTTAGAAACTCAAAGGACAGGAGAGAAGAGAGAGGAGGAAGTCAGAAAGACTCAACAAGAAGTTCCGATCCTGTCCAGAGGGATGAGGTGAAGTTAGTCCACATACAAATGAGAGGGAGAACATTTAGGAAAAAAGAACATGAGCAAAGCTGTGGAAGCTAAACAGAGTTTCCACATGCAGGGAACAATAATATGTCCTATAGTTTGGCTGGAATGCAAGGAAAGCAGAGGGCCTGGCAGAGGCCAGATCAGAAAGAGCCTTGCGGACCGCTGAAGAACCTGGACTTCATGGAAGCCATGACCCACTCCTACGTCACACGCAGGACAGTGCTCAGTAAGGAGGCACTCCTAAGTCCCTACAGTTCTTGAGAGTCTGAACCACACAAGTCAACTCCCTGATCATCCCATCAGTGTTGACTCCTTTTTGTCTCATGTTATCAGTCTTCTCTCACCAAGCACCATAAAACTTTTGGGGTACTTTTCACATCACCTAGCATACAGATATATGGCAGGAACTCCAATAATGCTCGTGGATCAATTAACTAGAGTTACCTCATGCAATAATACACACAACTCATAGTGCCCTTGCTGCCCTGGCATAGCCCCTGCCAATCTCAGCAGATGCTCCAACACTGCCTCTCTTGGCAGATGTCCTGCCTCAGAAAGCTACCTCCCCCTTCTTGCTCATTCTGCCAAGTAAAAAAATGTGCCTGGGTATAAGAAGCTATAAAGTATGTGATAACTAAGGAGCACAAAGGGTGGCGGGGGGGGGAAGGCCTGAGGGACATAAATCCTTCCCCATTGTACATTCCTCAAGCCAAGGACTCCCTCAGCTCTGCCGGCAGTTTTGGAACACCACCACCTCCCCCCTCATAAAAATAAAATAGGTTTTTCCAATTGAGCATGTTAAAAGTCTCCTTTGAGTAGCTACTGACCTTTCTCTAAGGTATTACCTACTTTCTACATTAATAACAGCTGCTTTAATGATGACAAGGATATTAATAGGATGATTATTTCAACAATTAATATAATAGTAAGTCATTCCACCCTGCTAGTTGTGGTATGAGTCATGGGCAGTGGGATCTGATGTGCTGGCTAATATCCACCTTCCAAGACTGTATTAAAATGGTCTGTTTCTGCATTATCTCCTTTCCTACACTGACTGTGAATTCCTGATGGCAGGGACCACACTCTTTTCATCTACACATCCCCTCTGCCTTTTAGGATAGGCCCTGGCCCAGAGTGGGAGCTCAGGGAGTATCTGCTGAAATGAACTCCATGTACCACTGCCCCTGCCACCCCCACCGTCCATGCCTCGTAAAGCAGCAGGCTGCACAGGGAACACAGACAAGAGAGACTCGCGAGAGAGAGAAAGGAGGCATTGCCGCAGGGGCCTACTTCACCCCAGCATGTAGGACAGTCTGTTTGATAATGTAATAAATGGTCATTATGATTTATTAATTGATTATGTGACGATGCACTGCTAAGTATTTTACTTCCCATTCTTACAAGGCTTTAAGGTAAGAATCATAGGAAGGTCACAAGAACCCTTTCTAAGGCCCTTTCAGAAGAATGACTGGCGTCAGACAACCTGTGTTCACATCCCAGCTTTGCCATAGATCAGCTCTATGATCCTGGGTAAATGACTTCCTCATTTGTAAATGGAAGTAGTATTACAGTATCTTCCCCATAAGGTTTTTGTGAGAATTCAATGAGATAATGTATAAAGTTCAGCATTCAGGAATTTCCCAAATTAAAGTACTATTGGCCCCACTGTTCCAAATATCACACTCTTACCGTTGAGTAAGCTTAAGAAAGAGATTGCTTCATCAGTAAAGCAGGACCAGAGCCAATTTCTGATTTGGTGACGGAGGCTAGGGCAAGGAGGAGTTCTCTGAGCACAAATCCACTGATGTGATGCCCCTGATGAAAACTCTTCAGAAAAGCCTTTGTTTCCCATCCCCCAGGCAGACCCAGTCACTCCCTCCTCTGGAACCCAGTATCCTCTACAGATCTCTACATTTGTGGCACTTTTGTATTCACACTCCTGCCTCTCTCCAGGAGACTCTGAACTCCTTGAAGACAGAGAGACTTTCATTAATCTTCACAATCCAAGCCTCTGGCGCTACCCTGGAAGCCAGTAGTTGCTAGGAGAATTTCTGCTAACAAACAAGTGAAAGAATCCTAGGTGAGTGCTGTTTCAGTAAACGGTTTCCCAGTGTTCCTGACCGGGCAGCTCCTTAAAAGTAAACTGTACAGCTGGTGTTCATGAGATGAGCCCAAGTTCCTCACCCATCAGCATCGCAGAAAAAGTTAAGACAGTGATGGGAGATAAAACAAAGGAGAGACAGAGCAAGAAGCAGGGGGCCACTGTGTCTTTGTTCAGTAGAATACACAGGGAGCAGAGGCTCTAAAGAGAGGTTGAGGGACGCCTGGCTGGCTCAGTCAGTACAGCAACTAACTCTGAATCTCAGGGTTGTGAGTCTGAGCCCCACATTAGGTGTAGAGATTAATTTAAGAAAGAGAGAGAGAGGTTGAAGCTGCAGCCCAGAGACTACTGATTCTGGGCTTTCTGTGGGGAAAGACGTACAAGGTCCTCATCAAGCAGAGAGCAGCAAAGGCTGGAAACCTCCATCCCTGTCAGCAGTCAACACAGTGAGGGAGACCCAGCCCTCCCTCTCCGAATTATCCGGTGACCCTGAGTAAGCCCAACCACTGGGTCCCACCATCCTGGCTTTTGGAAAGAACACTGATCAAAGAGTTTGAAGATGTGAAGTTCATTCCTGAGAATATACTAACTTTCCATCTAATAAATATTTCTTGAGGATCGACTATGTCAGGCTTGCACTAGGGACCTGGAGTACAACCATGAATATATCACTAATTTGCTGTCAAACCTTGGACAAGTCACTATCCCTTCTCTGAATCTTAGTGTCCTCACATACAGGTGGAAGATAACCTCTGTCATAGGAATTGTTTTGAGTATCAGATGTGCTGTGAAAAGTCTACTGTACAATTTTGCAAATGCAAAGGTGATGTTTTTAACTAGATCTGAACTAGAAGACTTAGCAAAATGCAAGGATAGCGCCCACTAAATGTCAAGGACAACTCCCTCTGCCAGGGTCTAGATAGAAATCCAGCAGATTTCTACCTGCTGAATTCTGTAGTGGAGACTGCGATGGGGGAACACAAATTTGACACATTCTCTTCAAACCCCTCTCGGGATCCTCCCCGTAGTTACTGGTGTCAGAGTGTTCATCACTGACAGCTCCACTGTGAGCCTCTCGAATGAGCCCCTGGATACAATGGAAACTTCTTAAAGCAAGAACAGACTTAAAACCTTTTGGATTAGAGGAACGTTTCCAGACACTAAGCTAATGACCAAACCCCTGGTCCTTCAACTGTTTGGAAACATTTGTTGGCTATTAAGCCTGTTGTTCCCTAATCTTTCTGTTTACTGGGATAAACACATCAAAACCGAAAGCTTTATGCTCTAACAATACTCTGATTAGTGGTTTGCAGAATCCTCTGTAATTTTATGATTTGTTGGCCAGAAGAGGAAGAATGGTGGAGTACCAACAGTAGCGTGGCCCAAGAGGGAGTCAGGCATCCTGAACTTCAGACTTGATTCCACTGTGGAGTGGCTCTGGAAACTTGGTTACAGACCTCAATTACCTCATCCAGAAAATAGAGGACCTGGATCAGCTCAGTGATGCATGAACTATTCCACGGAAGATCAGTGTTCCTCAAGATGTTAAGAGTTCCTCACAAAAGGGGCTCTGAAGTCAAATACAAATAGGAAAGTTGGCATACTCCATTCTCCCCACAACACACTGCTCTACCCAGAGTCACGTGCACACTAAGCCCTGAGAAGTCAGCAGGAGAGAAATGTGCTTTGCATTATTCGGTCTGACTTCTCCCAGCTTATTAACATCTCCTCTGAGAAAGACACTCTAGGACACACCTCTGGGGTCCCTATCCACTCTAACCCACTGTGATTTGTATCAGAAGTACTTAGCCAGTGTGCCCCAGCACCCCTGCTTCCAACTAATTCAGTTCTCTCAGCCCAGGGAGGCACTTAAATGATACCTTGGTTAATAGAAATGTATTACATATTGCTCACTTTACTGTGAGTACTAATTTTCAAAGACTCAGAATGCAAGAACTTAAAACAATGAAATGGAAAACCTGCAGTTACTGAGCTTCTAATACTTGTTCTATACCCTGTTGGCATTTTTCATTCATTATACCATTTAATCCTTAGATAAGCGTAAGACATAAATATTGTTATCCTCCTATTGCAGAGAAGGAAACTGAGGCTTGGAGAGGCTAGGTAACTTGCCTGGTTATGCAGCTAGCAAGTGGCGAGCACCAGATTTCAAACCCAGGACTACTGCTCTCTCAAGTTTTGGTTTGTTTAGGACTCTGCCACCATGACTATCAGTCACTAAACTTCCCTGGTCTCAACTATCAAGTGGGAATGCTAATCCTTGCACTGCTTCCCTCACAACATTTCTCTAAGACTCAAAGGCAGTAATATGCATGAAAGAGCTCTGTAATGTATAAAGATATGAATATGAAGGGCATGTGAAACACTGTGAATAAATGCTGATATTTCCTTGCATGATTTATAAGGTACCTGAGGTTATTATACACTTTCCATCATGGAAGGCAACTGTCCCAATCTCCGTCACTCACCACCCCACAGCGCTCCTTAAAATTTTCCAGTTAAGATTTTGGATAAAGAAATATTAATAATAATAGTAATAATAATAAAATTTAAAAATGAAAAATAAATAGACTGGATAAATAGGAAACATGTTAATTCCTCAGCATCGGCTACTATTTAGTCTGTCAAAGTCACATTAAGCAGCCAATCTACTAAGGAATCAGGAGTAAAAAACAGCAGGGTAGGTAGGAGCCTGGTAAGAGGCCTGTAGACAGAAGAGATGCCAGAATGGCTGTGGGATGAGACTCCTTAACCTCATTTTGGAACATTCCTGGGAAAAATAGGTCCAAAGGGTCATTTGGGACAGCAGGTCCTAGAAGCCTTTGTATGAAATATATCCAGGAGACCAACAAGTATGTGGTGTATGGGGGGGGCGGGGTGAAGGGAGATGGGATCTTCACTTTGGGTTGGCCGGCTTCACCTAGTTCTAGGGTAGAAAAACACCTTGGCGGGGACTTAGGCACAGAAAGAGCAGTATACGGGTGTAGGGCTCTCAACTTATCCTCTAGCCCTGCCTGGGATCACACCCTCATGATACACATTGCTATGGCCATCTGCTCCCTCCAGCTTCTGGCAGACTAAGGCCAAAACCAACAGCAAAGCATTCTTGAAACTAGGCCTTGGCTGGGGACAGAGAAGTAAATAATACAAGTCCCTGCTCTTAAGGAAAGCACTGGACCAAGATATTTTGAGCCTAACCAGGGCCTCTCTTGTATAGCAAAGTCTCTGATTCATGGGGTATATTCAAGAATTGTACGAACTGAATCAAAGGAGCCTACTTTCTATGATTTAAGAGTACCTGTTTAGTGTCAGGAGCCCTGGATTCCAGTCCTCGACCTGGCATGAATAATTCAGTGAACGCTTAACTTCTGTGGACCTCAGTTTACCCATCTGTACAGAAGGCTCTGTCTACCCCCATAAGGTGGTATGTGTGGCCAATTAGATACACACTCTGTAAATGGCATGACATGGAATAGCAGGAACTGAAGGAGCACTGGGACATATGGTCTTAAAAATTCAGAGCCCAATCTGGGAAAGACCTGAAATAAGCTCCCTTTCTTTCTCCCCAACCAACTTAGGTCTGCCTTTCTCACACTGGAGATGTTCTTTGCCTTTCCAGTGATGGAAGAGGGAAATGTGCCACACAAGTAGGGGATAGAAAGGTTGCCATCTTTCTACTTTCAAAAGTTTATTCGGATCTACCGTACTTGGATTTATAATCCTAGCTTTTGTTAAACAAAAGCTGTGAGACCATGAACAGGCCGCAATACCTATTTTAGTTTCCTCATCTGTAAATCAGGGGGGAGTTTCCGAAGTGATGACTATAGTTATGATAATTAACGATGGAAAAGTATTTTGTAACCCACAAAATGCCACACCAATGCCAGTTATTACAAAGCTGTCTTCCCATCAGCTCATGAGCCACACACAACAGTGGTTATCACCAGGTGACAGGTGAGATAATCAAAGCCCAGAGAAAATATGACAGTAACATTCAGCTCTACTCCAACTTCCTCCAGCAGAGGAATAAATTCCTTTGATTTACTATTATAATATTATATAATAAATTCCTTTGATTTATTACAGGCGTTGTTCATTAGTTTGTTTTCCTCATTAAACCGACATATCTCTGAGGCAGGGAACTACATACATCTTATGCATTTTCATACATCCATGCTCAGTGTGGCACACCTAAAAGATGTTAAGTAAATGTTACCTGAATGATGACCAACATTGGTAGCAGAAACACATCCAAAACCCAGGATGCCTAGTCTAGGGTTCTTATAACCAAAGAGAAGTGGCCTAAACCTCATAGATTTGACTCGTCTCAACTTCTCCTCTCTTCCTCAATTCCCCCACTCTACTAAGACTCAACCTTCCATTCCTGGCAAGTCTTTGGGCCTCTGTATGTGCTGGTCTCCGGCCTTAAACACTCCTCATCGGCTTCTTTGCTGAGCTAATTCCTATTCACCCCTCAGATTTGGAGGCCTTTCTAATCTAACACTGGGTCAGGTATTCCCTCTCCTCCCATGACTGTTTTGTTTATCACACAACCTGGCACACAGATGTGTCAAAAATATCTCCTAAAAGCAAATACTTGAATGAATGAAATACTGGATCTGGAAATCCAAAGGAGTTGCAGGGAAAGACTCCTGGCCTCGAAGTCGGGAAGCCTGACTCTTAATTCTAGCTCTATCACTACTGTGCTCGGTGATCTTGGGTAAGCCCCAGTCCTTCTTTGGATGATCCATCAGTGAGCTGTTATTATCTATTAATCATCTCAAAAGGTCCTTTCAGCACCGACAGCATACCAGTCTTAGACACATGCTAAGTCTAGGGGTGCGGAACTTCAGAGGCCAACTGTGTGCTCCATAACATGGGAAGCCCAACATCCCCACTCCACAAGCAGACTAGGCTGTCAGCAGCCTCCCAGCCCGTTGGTTTACTTAATTCCTCCTGACGAAGTGCCAAGAATAAATCGTAGGTGAGCAGCAGAGCATTTTAATGAGTCCAGAGCCTAATGAATCTTTTCCTTCCTGTGTCAATTAGAATTTCAAAGCTAGGATCCCCAAGGACCAATTTATTGGGAACAGAGAGAAGCCTTTTTGTTCATCAGCTGCCACCTGAGCTACCTGCCCTGGTCCTCTATGTCTGCTATGTAACAATTCTGCTTACTCAGATATACCACCTGGGGAGACAGAGACTAGCCTGAGAGGCTCCTTCTTGCCCATTATTTCTGGGGCCAGAACTTGAGGAAGGAAAGGAGGAATCCAGGGCATTTCTGTGGGGGTGGGGAGGTGGTCAGAGAATCAAAGCAGCCTTGACTTTAATGCCACCTCCTAAAGATACTGGTCTTCACAGAGCTAATCGCAACAGATCAACCTGCCGTTTGCTCAGTAAGTATCAGGTATTGTGTGACACCTATTTAGCTAAGTATTCTGAATCCTCACAACAACCCCAAAAGTGTATCAATAGCACTATCTTACAGACAGGGAAACTGAGGCTCTGAGAGGTAAACTAAGAATTAGACTAAAAAACACAATTAGTAATTGGCAGACAAGGATTTTAACTCACATCTATGTGATTCCAGAGACTGGGCTCTTTCTATCAAACCACAGCAGCCTTTTCCAGGGGGCTAACACAAGGTCAGGGGCTGATGTCATGAATGACAGAAATGGTCTGTGGGCAGCCACAGCCATGCTGGGACATTTGCCACCACACACTGTCTTTTGCCCAGGCACAAGCAAGGGTGGCTAGGCATTGCTGGTCCTCTCATTCAATGGAGCTGGCAATCCCCTTATTCTCAGAACATAATCCAAGGAGAGTCACCATCAACACTATACCAAGGCTCCTACCCTAGAAATCTTTCGATTTATTTGATCTGAGAGGAGTTACCAATCCCTGATCTAATGGCTCCCAGGCACCCAGTTCTCTGCCTCCCCATCTGGTCCTCTCCAAGTCATAAGTCATATAGGGCCAGCCCAATTACTACTGCTCAGTCATCAACACATTATCCAAGGTGAGCAGGTAAGCATGTCAGGTTTCCAAATGGTTACAGGAGGAAATATTAAGGCACTGGTGGGAAAAACATTTAAGAGTGAGGTCAAGAGTCATCCTTTACACAGCTAGGAAACAGCAACACTAGAACATAGGTACACATTGAATCCTAACCTGACATCTATCTACACACGTAAAAAGAATACAAGTAGAAAAAATGAAATTAATGCTTTCTACAATTTTTTAACTTTGAGAAAATTGTAGACTCATGTGCCGTAATTATTTTTTTAAAAGTACTTAGCACAGTGCTTGGCACACAGAAAACTCCTCTAAGTGTTAGCTATTAGATAATTAGAAAAAAGGGAGAGCATCCAGGATGAACCATAGAGGAAGAGTAAGTTTCTCTTTATAGAAGCCTTGAGGTATACACATAGAATACCATAAATAATCTTTCCAATGACTCCATTAAGCAGGTATTAACATCCCCCATTTTATAGATAAGAAAATTGCTCTCAAGGGTCAAGTAACTTATCCAAGATTACTTTGTCCCAGTATGTGCCAAAGCTGGGATTCAAATCCAGGTATAGCCAACTCCAAACCCTATACCCTTTCCACATTGCTTCTCTGGAGATAAGACTGGGGCTGGACTTCAAAGACAAGCCTGGATATAGACTGGAGGATAAGAGCAGGCTGCTTATTCAAGTGTGGGGACTTCATGAATATGAGTGCAGAATTTAGCAACATGCTATCTTTGCAAAGCATGGTAGTTCAAAGACACTGGCCAGAACAATAAATTCACATGACAAAGACCAAATAAAAAAGCTAAAGTAAGAGCACACAGCAGAGAACCATTAAATGCTAGCTGCTCTTGCCAACTACATGGGTCACAACTTGATTCCCTTTTGATGGACACTAAGAAAGGGAGGCAGCATGCAGAAAATAAAAAGCCAGAGACCGGGTGGCAAAGGAAATCAAGCTCTGCAACTAACTAGATAGGTGGCCTTAGGCAAATGACCTGCCCTCTCCGGGTTTCTAATATCAGGGGGTTGAAATAAGAGAGTGTCCAAGGACCTCTCTAGCTTTGACCTTCCAGAAAGCAAGCCATTACCAGGTCATGTGTGCAAAGGTGAGTCTGGGAAATGCTAATTATGTGATAAAGAAAAGTAGCCTGAAATGAAACACCACAATAGTGTGACAGGAGCCCCGGGCACAAGAGGAAAGAGAGCGGAGTGAGGGAGGGGAGAAGGGATTAAATGAGATTCAAGTTAATCTTGGGTCAAAGCCAGAAGATAGCAGGGAGGCAAAGGCAGGGAAGCTGAACCAGGGTGGTAGCTGATAACTTGCTGTATGGCCCTGGCTATTGATTACTCAGCCTCATTTTCTCACAGGCCAAATGCACCTCAGGGCCCTATGTTCTAGCCTCAGCTGCTCCCTCTCCAACCTGATCTGCTTCTTTCCCCTTAAGGGTGCTGCTCCAGCCATACTGTCTGCCTTCTAGTTTTTCTACAAACATGCTCTTACCTTGGGGACTTTTCACTTGCTCTTCTATCAGCTGAAAATGATCTTCCTCAGAAAGGGGTTCCCGGCCATTTTTTAACCCTTTACTCCTGCTTATCTTTCTTCGTAACACATACAAAATGATAGAATAACTAATGATTTACTCAGTTTCTGTCTCCCCCACTACAAGTTCCATGAAGGCAGTCTGTTTTGTTCACTTGTTCACTACCATATCCCAGCTCCACGAGTAGTATCAGGCATTTGCTGAATAGAGAACTGAATGAATGAATGGATGAACTGGTCTCGAAAGTTCATTCCAATTCTAGCATGCAATGATTAACATATGGGCCTGGGAACTGGAGAACATCTCAGAAGTTCAAGCCCAAGTAAGCTTAGGTCTAACCTGTCCTTCTGGCTCCATTTTTAACGTTCACTTTGCCTCAGCGGATCTTCACAAATTATCTCCAAATGTCATACACACTAACACACAGCTACACACATGCACAAGTAGACAAATACATATCACTTAATTCAAAGATAATTATCACATGCTATGTATGAAACACAACACACACAGTATTTCCTTAACCTGGAATATCAGACCTTACACAATTTAGCCAACTTACTGTTAACCTTAACCCTAACCACACTCTATTCCTGAAATCCTCTACTCTGGCTACACTGGACTGTTTACACCCTTCTCTGAGACATACACATAAAGCTTCTGTGTCTTTGTCCTCACTAGTCTCACTGCTTAGAAGCTGCAGACTCCCCTTCACAATTACCAAATACTTCTTTCACAACTGTCAAATACCTCATCTTTGAAGTCCAACTCCAACATCACCTTCTGTGAAGCCTCCCTTAGTGTCCCCCTCCTCCATCTTCCCAAAGCACTCCACAGTAACATCTCCACAAGTATATGCTTCCATTATAGTGATGTCACTGTAGTCTACTTATTTTACCTGCCGGTCATCTTTAATCAACTATGGGCTCCAAAGGCCTTGACCATGCGTTTGCCTTCTCCATATCCCTAAGGACCTATATCCCTGTGCCTGCCACAAATATTTATCAAATTGGGTGTTAACATGGCACCACAACTAAGAACACTTCCTAACCTTCTTCTGTAGACTCCATCAGGCAGTTCTGCCTTCATACTGTCCAAAAGTTGGCTTCCCTAATATTTCTACCCACAAAGGAGTATGAACTCCTTTGGAATAAAGAGCCTGAGGAAGAAGGGGCTAGAGAAGCAGCGGAAAGTTTGCAGAGCCCTGAATGACAGCCTAAGGAGATTGGATTTATTCTACTAGAGGTTTTAGGAGCAGGAAGTAATAAGAATAAGAAATGTATTTTAAAACCTATGGAGAGAGAAAGGAGGTTACACTTCAGGAGCAGAGACTGGAGGTGGGGAGAGGAGTTAATTGACAATTAAAATAGTCCTGGTGAGAGAGGATTAAAATTTGGCCTTGGGTGGTAGCAATAAGGAGAAGATGGGCAACATGTTCAGAGACAAAACCACATAATCAAAGCAGTTACTTACTTCACCGGAATAGAACTCTGTGCTCAAAACTAACTTCCTCCAGATGGAACTATGTAACCTCTTTACATCCAAGATGGCCCTGAGGGAAACCAGAAGCAAGGAAAAAGCCTCCTTGGCCAGAGAAAGAAGCAAATCTAGGAACAGCAAAGGCCAAGCTCCAAGCCAGTGAGTAGAACTGTAGGAGAGAGCTCAAGATCTTGCTGATGACTGCTACCAGAAGCTTCAGCACGGAATGCTGAAGCTTCTGGTAGCAGTCATCAGCAAGCAGGTCTGTGCCCTGAGCAGAAAGGTGCCTTCCTGGGTTGGGACAGCTCTAGCTGGCTTTAATACATACAAGAGGCTCTGATAATTTTCAGTGGTGGTAGGTTAAGGAAAATTATCCAAAACTTAGAAATAAGGCAAAAAGGCAAAAAGATGACTGGGTGACCTTTCAAAGTCATGTTAGAACATTTTTTAATACACATCTCAGAGTCATCTGATGCTCATCTGATACTTCTGGAGAATAGAATTTTGTTTGACTTACCATTGAACAAATGGTTAGAGCCCACATGTTTTGAAAACTGCAACGTTAGAGGTTAATGTGTAGAAAACCAAGACGGTGACGCACTTCTAAGCAGAGGAGATAAGGCCAAGGTTTACATTTTCATTAGGACATTAATCAATTTTGAATCTAACTTAGCAATCTAATTTCAGCAATCCTTTTTTCCACTAACAACATGAAATCCAGTTTCTCAGCTCTTCTCTTTCTGGTTTCCATACTCAGGAATCAAACAAAACTTGACACATGCTCACCGTATGTATGAGAATTATGCCCTGACAAAGTACAAACTCCCATAGGCCTGCCTACCTCCAAAGAACCAGATGCAAGGAGGCACAAGAAGCCTGACATCCAGGCACCGGATGTTAGTCAAGTGGAACAGGTGGTCACTTAGGAAAGGACATAAAGCTCAGTGTAGTAGAAAGGGCACCAGGCTGAGAGTCAGGAGACCTGCCACTGTGTGACCCTGGGCATATTACTTATTGCCCCTTACTGGGCCTCAATTTCACAATTATAAAGGGTTTCTCTGTAAACTTGATGTCTGTTAGTTAAGGTCTCTTCTCACTCTGACATCTTAAAATTCCATCATTTTATGGCAAATGATCCTGGGGAAAATGCAGAGCCAAAAATATATCCTCTTACCCTATTCCTAAAAAATCTATCATTAGAAGGGGGTCTCATTAAGAAGCCCCAGCAGTTGAGCAGCAATGGGTGAGGAAGGGGACAAATAGCAAAAGGCTCAGAAAAGGGCAGAGACTAAAAGTGTCTGAAGACTGGGTGGGACCCAAGACCAAGGACAGAACCCTTTCAGGAAGGGCTCAGACTTACTGGCTTTATCAAGACTAAGGATTTGGATTCTAGCTACTGGCTCTGTCACATAAAGGCAGGTGCCTTCAGTTTCCTGATAGTAAGATCTCTGCAAGTCAAGTGCTTTGTAACTGAAAAGCGAGTTCGGACAACCTACTAGAACAACCTTCCTCCTAAATCTCGTATGTCTCTTCTGCCAGGCCCCTGAAGGAGGCCTATCAAACTTGAGATGTACAGACCCTCTCTCTTCCTTCCCTGCATTTCAGAGTTGCTGTTACAAATGCTTAAAATATTCCCTCATTCAATTCCAAAAATGACAAGTACACTTTTTTTTTAAATTTTATTTATTTGCGAGAGAAGAGAATGAGAGACAGAGAACATGAGGGGGGGGGAGGGTCCGAGGGAGAAGCAGAGTCCCCGCTGAGCAGGGAGCCTGATGCGGGGCTCGATCCCGGGACTCCGGGATCGTGACCTGAGCCGAAGGCAGTGGCTTAACCAACTGAGCCACCCAGGCGCCCCATGACAAGTACACTCTTTACGAAGGATTTAGTGTTCCATGTTGGAGATGGAAATCTGGCCCCTTGCTTTGTGCTTGGATCTCTGGGCCACACACCTGGGTCCTGGAGAAGCTGGTGTGAGGCAGGCAGAGAAGAAACTCATGGGAAAATGGCACTGAAAGCATGGAAGATATTCCCATTATGCTAAAGCCACTAAATGCCTATTCCTGGGCACTCCTGAATAGTCTATCCTCAGGGAAGGCTAAGGCCAGAGAGGCAGTATAGTACTCAGGGAAGAACTTACTACAGAATCTATCCTCAGTTCAAACCCAGCTCTTTCACAGACTAACTATGTGACCTCAAGCAAATTCATGTACTTCCTTGAGCCTCAGCTTGTCCCTCTGGAGCTATTAATAACTTAATGAATTACAAAGATTAAGGGAGATAATTTAAAGTACCTATCACAGTATTTGGCACATAGTAGACACCTCAATAAATGTTACTCCCATCAAGAGGGAAAGGGCAAATAGCAAAAGACGACTGAATGTGATTCTCATGACAGGTAGGGAAGACTTGGGGACAAACCCCAGTCAGCAGCAGATCAGAGCCACGAATTGCTCAGAATGGGAATGGACTGATTTGGAGAGTCTGATGTGCTATTCTAAGAGCATCTGGATCCTGTACCAGCCAAAGCAAATCAAAGAGAAGTGCTTATGGAGCGCCTGTTTCTAAAACAAGTGCGGGCTGTGTTATTGACACACGCCACAGGGGAATTGAGAAGGCTGTTGGCGAATATGTTAAGAAAGCTGACATGCTTTCAGTTCTAATTTCTCCTACAACATACACATGAGTACAACTGACATTGGCTCTAGAGAAGAAAACTCTGGACAGAGACACAAGAGACCTAGGTTCTAGTCTGACCTGAACCCTGAGCAGGTGACTTTATCTCTCTGTCCTCAGCTTTTTCTTTCCTCCTCCAAATAAAGGTAATTCTCTTGCGCCTCCTACTCTATTGTCACTCTGTCATCATTTTCAGATGATGATACTATGGCTCTGTAAGATTAAGCTGGTACTGGTAGGAATTTGAATTCAAAGTCGGCTGTCAAAGCCTGTAGTCTTTCTACTCTGCTGCATTACCTCCCAATGTTAAATGAGGGGTTAGACCAGGTGGACCAAGGCATTCCTCAACTTGAAAATTTATGATTCTTAGTGGCCTGAAACAGTGCTTTCAAGAGCATTCTAAATACTCTAGGGCTAGACAAAGCTTGGCTTGTTAAGGCTTCACATATAAATGAAATCCTCAACACCACAGAGAGCCAGAAGAAAGTGAACAATGAAATTTCAGAGAGCCATAAAGAAGCCCTTGGAGAATACATCACCTAATTCGTTTTATAGATGGGGATATGAAGGCTACAGAAAGAAACAGCTTGACTGGGAACACCAAGATAGAGTTAGGCAATGGAGCACAAACTGGGTCCTACGCCTCATGGTCTCTCTCATACTAGGTATCTACTCAGTCTCCAACCTTCTGGGCCATTCTGATCTGCTCTGCTATTTCTTTTCCAAATGCTGGGTGACAAGCAGGTCACTGCCCCTGAAGCAGACTCCCAGACACTTCCAACACCTGCTCATTGCAGATAATGGCTCTTTCTCTCTAACTGTCCTTGCTGTAGCCTTGAACAGGACTGAAAGTGAGGATTCTTTGACCCCCTCGACTTTTTGTTTCATCTTGACTTTGATGCCTTTGAACCAGAGAGACCCATGTGCCTTTAGAGGCACAAAACTAGAAGGGACATCAGCAATTACAGGTCAACTTTCTACCTCATTCCTTCTTTTTAGAGCAGAAGAAACTGAGGCCCTGAGGTATTAAATGCTTTCCGAAGATGGAGTTAGGAAAACAGTGTTAAGAGCCTGGGTCAGGATCTTCACCTTCCATTATAATCTGACACTGAACACATGGTATCAGAATTTATTTCAGTCACTAGTGACTGAACACCAATCCAGCCCAGGCATGTTTTTCTTCATCTCCTATTAGCATCCCAATAACCATACAGGCATTTTTGTTCCCCATTTTGCAGATGAGGAAACTACAGCTCAGAAGTACACAGGAAAGGTATATACTGTAGGTAACTTTTGTCTCCTGCCCTATGTACTTAGTGCAGTAACTCTTGACATATTATCCTAACTGGGAAGATGGGAGCGGGGGGAGGCCCTGAGGGAAGGGGAGCAGTGAAGATTCAGACAATACAAAATACAAATAATTCAAAAGCAATTTCTGCTTTGGTGTTAACATGGGTCTTCTGTAGGACAGTTTTGTTATTTTTCTGTATCTGCCCCATTAAATCGTAAATCCCCTCAATTCATGCCCTACTCATCTCAGGGTTCTAACACCATAGTTGCTGATAGACCTTGGTTTCCTGATCTCTTATTTCCCAGTTTCACAGCTTGGATTTTTGATCTCTTGGCCTTATTCTTAGGCTCAGGACCCTGCCTCTCTGCCACATCCTTAGAACTGCCTTCTAGCTCATCTGACCTACAGAACCTGTCAGTCCCTCTGCTGTCTGGCTGCTGCCCCAGTGAGACAGAAAGATCTTCTTTAGTTTCAATGAAAACTAGAGAAGGAAGGAGGGAGACACAGGCCCAATATAGCCCAGAGCCCTTTACATACTATTCCTTCCCCATCAAGTGAGCTGGACCTTATTGCTTTCCTATGACAGCAACCCTCAAGAAAGCCGGCTGTTTCTGGAACCAGAGTAATAGAATGTGGGCAAAATTCCTGGGTGGGGAAAGAACAGGGACAGCTGCTTCTTATATGAGTTACTCTGGAGGCCTCCCTCAGATTTTCTCCACATAATTCTCTAGGAGCCCTCCGATTATTACACTGGCAGACAAAGAACCTCCTGTGCCTTACTAAGCTACAAAGTCCATTTTGGTCAGACATTCATCCCACACCTTGAAGGATAATAATGCACTGCTACTGCTCCTGGACCTTCTCAGACTCTGTCCCTGGTCCCTATTGCCAGAATTACTAACATGAATAGTCCCTTATATTTGTATAAGTATCTAACAGCTTTATACAACACTTAGTTGACATGTGCCTGACACACCTTGACAGAAGTTGTTATTCTTTGTTTATAGATGAGGGAACTAAAGACCACAAGTAAGTAACCAACGAGCCCAGGCATTGCTCAGAGCTCTTCCACCTCAATGTTACCTAAGGGATCTGCATTTAAGCCTTATTTCTTTAGCAGAATTAAATTTCTGCTTAGAATCTCAGTCATTAACTGGCAATAGAGGTATTCTGCAAGGTCTCGAAAGCCATCTTGAAGCCTCTGAAGTCTGTGAGGTGCGCAGCTACCTCTGCCAACTCTGTGTCTCGACAAAATCTCCTCAGAAGCCGGGGAAGCTCTGGCTTTCTGTGTGTCACCTGCCCTCCTCCTACATGAAGTTCAGGCCTGACCCAAATCCTGACTTGGGATGGGCAGCATTAAGGCTGCCCAGCACTAGGGGTCTAGCCCTAGCCCCCTCCCTCCCAGTGGGTAACAAACAATGCAGACAACTTGTCCACCCCATTGTTTCTGAGTTAGGCCCTCTCAGAAGCTCTACATACTGAAGACCATTCGTTTGGGCTGCAAAGCACCTTAAAAAACAAAACAAAACAAAAAACCCTAAGTCTTAAGAAATTAGAAAGAGAAGAGCAAACCAGCCCCTGAGAAAGTTGAAGTTAGGAAATAATAAAGATTACAGAAAGAAATTAGTGGAATAGAAAAAGAACAGAACCAAACGTTGGTTCTTTGAAAAGATCGACAAAATTGGCAAACATCAACACTGACCAAGAAAAAGAGAAAATACAAATTGCCAAAACCAGGAATGAAAAAGGGGATACCCACTACTGATCTTACAGAAGTTAAAGGGATTATAAGGGAATACTATGAGCAACTTTTATATTTATATGTATGTATGTATGTATTTAAGATTGTATTTATTCAGGTGAGAGAGAGACAGAACACAAGCAGGGGGTTAGGAAAAGGGAGAAGGAGCAGCAGACTCCCTCCAGAGCCAGGAGCCAGATGCAGGGCTCGATCCCAGGATCTGGAGATCATGACCTGAGCCGAAGGCACTTAACCATCTGAGCCACCAAGGCAACCCCATGAACGACTTTAAACCTAGAAACTAGTCAATTTAGATGAAATGAAAACATTTCAAGAAAGGCACAAATTATCAAACATGACTCAGAAAGAAACAGAAAATCTGAGTAGACCTACAACAAGCAAAAAAAAAAAACCCCAAGAAACAAAAATTAAATTAATAATTAAAAACCTTCCAATAGAGAAAGCCCAGGCCCACACTGGCCTCCCTGATAAATTGTATCACACAATCAAAAAGGAAGTAAGACCTACCCTTCACAAACTCTTCCAGAAAACAGAGGAGGGGGAAACACTCTCCAATTCAATCTATGAGGCCAGTTATTACTATGATACCAAAATCAAAGACCTCACCAAAAAAAAAAATATTCCTCATTAACAAAGATGCAAAAATATTCACCAAAATAGCAATGCAAATCCAACACCATTTAAAAAGGATCATACACTCTGACCAAGTGGGATTTACTCTGGAGTACAAGGTTGGTTTGATAACCAAAAATCAATGTAGTGCCATGTTAGTAGAATAAAGGACAAAAAACATACAATCTACAAAACCCAACATCCATCCATAGTAAAACCTCTCAGTAAATTAGGAATAGAAGGGAACTCAGCCTGATAAAAGTCATCTACAGAAAACTCTATAGCTAATACCATACTTCATAGTAAAAGACTGAACACTTTCTTCCTAAAATTGGGAACAAGGTAAGAGTGTCTGCTCTCACCAATTCTATTCAACATTGTGCTGGAGGTCTTAACTGGTGCAATGAGGCACAGGGATTTTTTTTTTTTTTAACTGGATGTCAGATTATATCACTCCTCTACTCAAAACAATTTAACAGCTTCCTGTTTCACGCAGAATAAAGCCCTGCATGATCTGGGGTCCCTGTCTACCCTTATGACTTCTTCACACTCCACTCTCCCTCTCGCTCACTCCACTTCCAGCCACCTGGCTTCCTTTTGCTCCTCAAACACAATAAGCATGCAACGGTTTCAGGGTCTCTGAATTTGAACTCTATGCCTGGAATGTTATTCCCCAAGATACACACAGAGCTCACTACTTCAGATCCTGCATATCTCTGCACAGATCTATTTTCTCATAGAGGCCTTTTTTCATTGCTAAGTCCCTCTCTGTTCCCTTACCCTGCTTTATTTTTCTTCATACATAGACATTTGTCTATCTGTTTTCCTCCACTAGAATCTGAACTACAAAAGAGAAAACTATCTTCTTCACTGCTGTATTTCAAAGCTGTTCCTGGCACATGGTTGACAATAATACTCACTGAACGAATATCTTAAATAATAAAGTTTTATACAGGAGAATGAATAAAAAGAAGGCAGGGAGGGCGCCTGGGTGGCTCAGTCGTTAAGCGTCTGCCTTCGACTCAGGTCATGATCCCAGGGTCCTGGGATCGAGCCCCACATTGGGCTCCCCGCTCTGCGGGAAGCCGGCTTCTCCCTCTCCCACTCCCCCTGCTGTGTTCCTGCTCTTGCTATGTCTCTGTCAAATAAATAAATAAAATCTTAAAAAAAAAAAAAAAGGCAGGGGGAAACCAGTGGCTCAAGAGGCTGAGAAAGACCAGGGTTTCAGGTCTTTATATATAGGAAAGAGCCTATAGGCTAGGATAGGATAATAGAAAAAACTTGGTTGTCTAGAGCTGGATTCTTCTGGGTTCTAAGCTTAGCTCTTCCAATCACTGCCTATTTGTCTCTCTCGAAGCCTCAGTAATTTCTAAAATGAGAATATCACCACCTACCTCCCAAGCTGCTATGAAAATGAAATCAACTTATGTAGAGCATTCAGTATAGCATCTGATAATATAGTAGACATTATAAATAATTTAGCGTTTTCTGATACCCCCGGTCTCAAGAGGAACCTAGAACTACCTTAAATATTATCAACTCTACTTCACTGAAGCACACAGATGTCTGCCCCTAAAGTGAATGGCCTCCATACTCATTTTAACTTCTCTTTCTTACCATTCTTCTTTCATCCTTCCCTTACTGTTAGCTCTCAGCTCTCACCTCTTGCTGCTGTTAATATAGCAGCTCCTCCTCCCTTTTTGATATGCTGCTTTCAATCTTATGGGGGTTTAGAAACCAGATTGCTAAACCTGTTACAACAACATATAAAAATAGGAATAAATTAGTGCTGTGCAAGGGCTTAAGGATGACAATGTTTTGCTTCCTTCTTTTTAGTTGAAATTTGTTTTTAGTAGAAACTTGAGTATGTTAGATAAATAAGCAAGATATTTTTTTACATGGAATCATTCATATTTTGAAACAATCAATGATGGAACTTCTTCAGAGGGCAGCTGGTACAAAAACAGTAAGGTCCAAGCTGGGCACCCAGGCCATGGGAAAGCCAGAAGCTACAGAACTTAGGTTAACCAGACAGTAAGAGGTGGCAGCAAGAGCCTGGAGATTCAGAGTAGGAGGGAAGGTTGGCTAATGCGGATTCCAAGAGCACCAGGTTGGGGACAGAGCCCTCTGTACACCTTCAGGAAGAAGGAAGAACATAAATGTCACTGTTAGAGAATGTAAAGAGAGTGGCCTATATCACTGGCCAAGGGCAAGAGAGAGATGGTGGGAAAACTGGATGACCATGGCGCCTGACAAGATTATGAGGCCATAATATAAGTGCCTTTTCCACTAGCAGTTGGGAGGGTGAGGGGTGGGGATGGGCAGGGTACTTAAGGCCAAAATAGGAACAGCCTTCCTCTTCTGAGAGGACAGTAGGAAACAAGGCAAGATCTATGTGGAATTAGTCAGTGAGTGGAGACACATGCTGGGGATGGGCCCTTGAAAAGTGCTTTAATATCTGTGCTAGCAGTGGCCTTGGAGCCAGCAGTGCGAGTGCATTTAAACCTGCACTCTGCAACCCACCTGCTGCAAATCATGCTGCCTATGCTGCCTGGCTTTGTTTCTGTGCCTTGGAGTCCCTTCCCTTGTGGAAAGATTGAGCTTCAGGTAGAATCTGCACAAGAAGAGGAAGAAAAGGGCATGGAAGAAGATTTACAGCACAAATTTCCAAAGGAAAACCTTCACTTTTCCCTTTGGGGAGTGGAGTAGCAAACAGGTCAGGGACTAAGGTGCCAGGGATACTTATAATGCTTTCTTCTCACTTTCTCTCATTTCAGTCATGGTGCTTTACAATTCACAGAGCTTTCCAACACGCATTTCTCATTTGATTCTCTGCAACATCCTGCAGGCTGGTATACATACAATAGACATGTGGGGGTGCGGGGAAGCATTCCAATTTTATAAATAGGGGAGGGGAGATTGTCCAAGGACAAATGTTGAGAAAGAAGATAAAAACCCAGGTTTCCCAACCCCAATCCAGCTGTCTAGGTCCCTATCTCTGCTGGCCCGAGTGTTTACAGTATCTCATGTGTTACAGGTGTTTTCTTCTCCTCCTAGTTATATTGAGCCTGGGCCTCTAACTGCTAGAGAAGATTCTATTAGCCTCTTGGCTCCCTCACTAGAAACACCATTGCCTCAGAAAGGACCCCCAACTCCTGCCTGCCCTGCTGGGCCCCTCAAATAACTAGACCTCCTTCCTGAATCCCTAAGGAGGTCTGTCTTCTTGAACTTTATAAGAAAACTCAGGATCCCAGGGAGAATAGCAGTCCAAGGAAAGTCTGCCAAGCCAGGGAGAGCAATGGTATTTAAAATAGACTGACCGGGTCTAACATCAGCTTTAAAGATTCTCAGATGCATACCTCAGGCAAATTATTTGTGCTTCCGGAGCTTCAATTCCCTCATCCATAAAATGGGGTTTTGTCTAGATTAAATGAGACCCATAACACAATTGGTTCTTAATGTGTTGATCTCCCTTCCCATCTCACTACCTGTGGTTTTCTAAGTTTCCCCTGACTTCCCTTTCACACGACCCCAGCTCTTTCACTCCAACCTCACCACCATTCATAATCACATTTTCCAGGACTGATTAAAACTAGTTTCTGAAGTTGACCTAGGGGCTTGGTAGGTCACAGTCAAGACTGCAATCAGGAAAGTTTCTAAGGGCTATGAGGTCATGTTAAGAGAGCTTATAGGAGAATGGGCTTAGCTACCAGGTCCAAGATAACTTCCAAGACAAAGCAGCTGGCAGAAGCCAGAAGGAATTGATCCCGCTTTGCCTTATTCACCGCAAATGATCCCAAACCATCTTATGGCAGTTCCAAGAAAGCCAAGTTCAATTCTCCCCCCGGTACAGGAGCCTGCCTATGCCAGTCTCTCAGACATGGAGAGAGTAACTGCCTAGAAGTTACCTGTACTAAAGATAAAAATAAGCCCCAAACTAATTACCCTATATCTTGGCTCAAGCTTGCCCAGAGTTTGCCCAAGACCCTCACTCACCAGTACCAAGGCTGAGCTCAGCCCACAATTTTCTCTTTTGGGTCACAGGGTCAGCACCAGTTGCCTCTGGGAACAAGGCTCACCTAAAACAGAGAGAGAAGTCAGTTAGGGTCCTGCTCAGAACAGGCATGAACTTAGGTCAGCACAGGTATTCCAGGTTCCTGCTCTCACATGTCTCTCATCTTTGCAAAAGATAGGTTGATAATTAAATACATTATTTCAAGTTATGCTAAGTGCTATTAAGAAAAATAAACCAGAGTAAGAGAGGAAAGAATGACAAGGAGTGGGAATGAGGCCTATTTTAGATAAAATGATTAGGGAAACCTGGGGCACCTGGGTGGCTCAGTGGGTTAAGCATCTGCCTTCAGCTCAGGTCATCATCTCAGGGTTCTGGGATCGAGCCCCGCATGGGGCTCCCTACTCAGCGGGGAGCCTGCTTCTCCCTCTCCTTCTGCCCCTCCTCCCTGCTCGTGCTCTCTCTCAAAAAAAAAAAAAAAAAAAAAAAAATCAGGGAAACCTTCTCCAAGAGGTGACCACCAGAAAGAGACCTGAATGAAGTGAGGGAGTAAGAGGTGCAAAGATCTGAAGGAAGACTGTTTCAGAGAGGGAGAATACCAAGTATAAAGACCCTACAGCAATAACAGGCAAGAATAAGCTTGTTATGCTTAAAGAACAAGAAAGTCAATATAACTAGAATGTGGTGATGGAAAAAATGAGATACTAAATATATATGGAGGAATTAATTACGCTCCCTATTTTACACCTGAGAAAACAGGCTCAGAGGTTAGGTGACTTGCCCAAGGTCAAAGTAAATCAGTGGCAGAACTGGGAATGGAGGGGCAGTTGGCTGGCTTAGTACAGCATGCAACTCTTGATCTCGGGGTTTTGAGTTCAGTCCCCACATTGGGTGTAGGAATTACTTAAAAATAAAATCTTAACAAAAAAGAACTGGGAATGGAATTCAGATCATCCAGACAACTCTGTCTCAATCTTGGGCCAGGTTCCTCCAGCTTAGATAACCCGGACCCCAGTTGGGACAATTCAAGCACTCTAAAACTGGTCTCAGGTTTCTTTACTCATCCCCTCTTCTGTTGGTGAGGATGGTTGAAAAACAGGGAAATGGCTATATTTACCTGGAATGTGGAATAGAGGAGACTCCAGGGTTAAGGAGAACAGTAGTACATGCCAAGCACTGTTGTAAACCCTTTATTTATATTAACTCATTTAATCTGCACAACAGTCTTATAAAGGTTGCTATGTTATTTCCCCCATTCTACTACTAGAGAAATTGAGGCTCAGATAAGTAAATTTGCCCAAGCCACACAGCTAACAGAAGGCAGAGCTCAGACTTAAACCCAGAAAGTCCATCCTCTGGGGCTTGCCCTGCCCTCTTAACCATACTACATCAACTTCTTAAAAAAAAGACAGGAAACATTCTCTAGTCCTAGCCAATATGGCTCAGAGCCTCAATTACCCCCAGCCTGAAATCCTCTCCGTTTACTTGCAGTCCAGGTTTCCTACTGAATACCAGATGAATGACTCTTGAGTCCCTCAGTCCGGTGGTTCCACACGCTTCTCTAATCTCTAGCTACTGTGAGCAGAAAGCGTCGACAACCATGACCATCGCCATTTAACAGCCACTAACGATGAATGTACCCTTTGAAACAGACTAGGTACCAGGCTAAGAATCTTACATGGACTATCTTATTTCACACAAGAGAGTGACAGTTGTTCCAAGACATGGGTGAAGGGGTTTCTAGGGGGCTCCAGGCCTGGAGGCAAAGGAGCAAACACATGGAACTGAAGAATCTCTGTAGGCCCACGTCAAAGGCCAGAGATACTAGGAGGTGAGCAGTAAGGGGAAAAGACTATTAGCACCTCCAATTCAATATGTCAACAAACCGAACTCGTCTCCTCCTCTAGAGTTCAGCGAATGGTACAACCATTCTTCCAAGTACTGAGACTCCAAATGTTCATACACTCCAACCTCTCCTTTCCTCATGCCCCATTCCCACAATTCCTCATGCATTTTTTCGTTATTGTTCTAAGAGCTCTACATCCAAACAGTTCTTCTTTATTCCCTACTGTGACAACTTCCTCTTGGTTCAGGATCTCACTATCTCTTGCCTGCAAGGCTGGAATATTTCTTAAAATTTACTGACACTATAAGGACAGACTGTTACAGTAGCCTCTTCTCTGGTCTTTCAGTAGTCTCCCCCTATCCCTTCCTACGTTAACCACTGAGTCCACACTGCCAGACCAATGTTCGCAATGCCACTCCCCTGCTCAGAAAAGAAAAATGAAAAAAGTCATGGCTCCCAATCACCTCAGCTTTGCTCAGTATGCCTTCATCTGGTCATCATCTGCCTTACCTCTGTCATGGGCTTTCCAGCTCTCATCCTTTCGTCCATGCTGTTGTCTCACTTGGAATTCCTGTCTATTTGTACGTATTCAAATCCTTCTTAATCTTCCAAGGCCTAGCCAATCTATAAAGTTATCCTGAACGCTTTTTCTCACCACTCTGTCATATTATTGAATCATCTCTGTGACTACACCTGGCTCTGGCCTCATCATCAGCTTAAGCCTCAAAACCAGTTCCTCTGTTCCTTCTTCTTGTAAAGATTCTTGCCGGTTCCAGAGAATGAAGACCTACTCAGTTAAGATTTCTGTTCTCATTCTTGCTACTCTTACCCTACTCGGGATCTATCACCTAACAAGGGACCTGGGTTCTAATCTGAGCCTCAGATTTCTACAAAATGGAGATACAATCCCCATCCTGATTATAGGACAGGGATTTTGTGAGAATCATTGCAGTAACAGAAGAGGAGATGGGGGAGGTGTTAGGATGGGAGATTCCAGGCCAGGTCTTTAAAAGCTCTTTCTTTCACTGAAAAACACCGAGCATATTTATAGAAGCCTTCTAGCCCATCAATCAAAAAATACTTCCTGGGCGTGGCTGGTCATGGTCACAGCTCTAAGTTAGGGGTTACAGATGGCACAGGGATGAATAAGAACAGTTCTTATCCTTAGGCTCCTTGCATTCCAGGGTGGGACTATGTGAACTTCCTGCAAAAGGACTACTACTAATATTAGGCAGGATCCAACAGTACAAAGAGTGCTCCACACATTGTAAAAATGAAGAAATCAGGCTGACTGGAGGTGGCCTCAGAAGTTTCACAGGAGCAAGGACTTAAGCCAAGCCTTGATGCAGAATGACAGAAAGACACATGCTACTATGCACCAAGCACTGGGCTAGATGTTATGAGGTTAACCCTCATACTACCCTGTGAAGAGGTGATGGCGTGCCCATTTGATATCCAAGGTAACTGAATATGGGCAAAGTTAATTGTACCATTTAAGGTCAAACAGCCAGTAAGCAGCACAGCTAGGATTTGAACCCAAGCCTGCATACGGTTACTTACGTACTTTATGATCTAGAGGACCAGATAAACTCTAAAGTTCTTTCTACCTTAAAAAGCCAATGATTTGGGGCACCCGGCTGGCTCAGTCAGAAGAGCATGAGACTCTTGATCTCAGGGTCAGGAGCCCGAGCCCCATGCTGGGTACAGAGATTACTTAAATAAATACAACTTAGAAAAAAAATCCAATGATATGAATGGGGGAATAGGGGAGAGGTCTACTGCTGCTAATGTCTTCCCCGTAAGACTGTAATTTTATTGGCAGGTTTAGGGTCTTATTAACTGGAATAGCCTAAGTATCTGACACAGAGCCTGGCAGGTTATACTTAGGAGACACTGTGAGTGAATGAATGAATGAATAAAATAAGCACCTTCCCCGTCAACCTCTGCTCTGAGGTCTAGAAGTAAGGTCCAAAATCTCAAGCTCTACGTTATGACTCTCGGCCCCAGCATCTTTAATACCAGCTATCTACTAATCTGTTGTCTGAAGGTTCCCTTTTTCCATTCTTGTTTTCAGGAGTTAAGGGAGAGGTGAGGAGAGAAAAGGATAAGAAGGGAAGCCGGGTGGATAAGAGAAAAGAGAGGGAGAGGAAAAGGGTGAAAGGAGAAGGTAAGGAAGGAGACAAAAGGAAGGAATTGTCTGAGGCACAGACTTTGGGAAAGGTTTCTTTTCTGGTACCAGAACCAAGGATTTATTTGTTTGTTTGTTTTTTAAAGAGTAGCCGAAGAATTCCTCTTTATAAACTTCAAATGAAGGGAACTTGCTTGTCCAAAACCCCAGACTAAATCTACCAGCAGGAGATAGAATGAAACTCCTCAAGGCTCCAATCCTCAGTTGTTACCACTGTCCTGCCTCAGCCCAACCTTCACCTGGTTTAGGCTAAAGCTTGCAGAGGTCAGAAGACATACCGGTTCTTCCGATACTCCTCTGCTCCTCCTCCAAGGGTTATTCCAGGCTAGTAAGCCTTGGGAATCCAACCTTCCTTATGGATGAGGAGACACTGACATCCTCTGGATGCTTCGCCACAGCTCCCTGTCATGAAAGTTTTGTTGAACCCTAAGGGAAAAAGAATTACTCCCTTTCTGCTGAGTTCCTCAAATGTGTGTGCAAGAACTGGGGTGAAGATGTGGATGAAGGCGGCAAGGTCCCTTCAGAACTCTACATCCTGAGTCCTAATATAGCTTAACTTTCTTTAGGTCTGATCTGCAAATTATACAAACATACTTCTCCTTCTTCCTAAATTAGTAGAGAAAACACTGGGCTGAGAGTCAGAAAACCTAACAGCTAAGTTCCAGCTCCACCTCTGATTCACTGTGTGACCTTGGACTAGTCCTTTCACCTTCCTGAACCTTAGTTTCCGTATCTGTAAAATGAGGGAGCCAGCATCTGCTCTTCTGAAGAATCTTTTTTTTTTTAAATTTATTTATTTATTTATTTGACAGAGAGAGAGACACAGCGAGAGAGGGCACACAAGCAGGGGGAGTGGGAGAGGGAGAAGCAGGCTTCCCGCCGAGCAGGGAGCCCGATGCGGGACTCGATCCCAGGACCCCGGGATCATGACCTGAGCCGAAGGCAGACGCTTAACCATCTAGGAGCCACCCAGGCGCCCCTGAAGAATCTTTTGAGGGATCAAAAAGACTGGCAAGAACAGTAAATTTATGTGGTTTTATATGAATGGTAAAGAAAGAATGAGGGGATGGTCTCTTAAGAAAGAAAGAAAAAGGGCTATACCACCTTTCAGTTGAAGGGCCTGCTCTGAGTGAAAGGATTAGGAAGAACTGTGGCAGACACTTCACTGCCTGTACCTCCATCGAAAGAGAGGCGCCAACCAAGACAAAACAACTCATGAACCACATGCATGCAAATCCCAACAGGTCCAAGCGGAGAGAAAACAAGAACCACTGGAAGTCACATATTGCTCAGGAAAAGTACAAGTAGTAATAATCAGTTGAGTGGTGAAGAGCTCAGACTCTAGAATCAGACACCTGGATTTGAATCCTACTCTGTCTCTTAACTAGCTTTGTGACCTTAGGCAAGGTACTGACCTTCTATGCCTCGGTTTCCTACATTTATTAAAAATGGTTCCTGCGGGGAAGAATGAAGGGGGGGAAACTGGAGGGGGAGACGAACCATGAGAGACGATGGACTCTGAAAAACAAACTGAGGGTTCTAGAGGGGAGGGGGTTGGGGGGGTGGGTTAGCCTGGTGATGGGTATTAAAGAGGGCACGTTCTGCATGGAGCACTGGGTGTTATGCACAAACAATGAATCATGGAACACTACATCAAAAACTAATGATGTAATGTATGGTGATTAACATAACAATAAAAAATTTAAAGGGAAAAAATGGTTCCTGCTTTGGGGCACCTGGGTGGCTCAGTCGGTTAAATGCCTTCCGCTCAGGTCATGATCCCAGGGTCCTGGGCTCAGAGGCCCACGGGCTCTCTGCTCAGCAGGGAGCCTGCTTCTCCTTCTCCCTCTGCCTGCCGCTCCCCCTGCTTGTGCTCTTTCTGTCAAATAAATAAATTTTTTAAAAAATGGTTCCTGTTTCGTAAATGTTTTATTGGGAAAAATAAATGAGACAGCATGGGAAAGCCCATACCTAAGAGCCTAGCAAAAGTGACTCAATGATAGGTACTGTTATTCCATTTAAGTACCACAAAAGGATGAATCAGAAACAATAAAAAGACCTAGGAGGAAAAAAAAGAAATGCACATTTGCCATTACCTATCATGTATCATGTCCTATGCCCAAAGCCTTAATTACTTTCATTTATTCCTAATAAGCTTCTGAGGTCAATAAAATGATCCCTATTTTACAAGAGGAAACTGAGCCTCAGAGAAATAACTTGTCTAATACCACACAGCTAGGAAACAGAACTTACTGGAACCAAGGTCTGACTCCAAAGACTGTTCTTTCTACTATATACCTTGTACTTTCTCAGGCTCAAACATAAGAAGACCCCGCCACTACCTATAGGCACCAATAATAAAATTTTAGGAAATGGACCAAATTCTCCCATTTTGTACTTGATGAAGCAACTACTGGTTTTGCATGCCTGGGAAAAAGATGGGCAGGGGTGGAATGTAAGTGTACCATCAAGATCCAGACTTGCAGGACTTGGCTTACCAGACCTTCGCAAAGGGCTCTCAGCCAGTTGTTGCAGTAAGAGAAGAGAGAGGGACTATTCCCAAACTGGATACTACACCCAAAAAGATAAGATGTTCTAAGACTATATCAAACAGTCAAGAAGCCATGAGAGGTTCAGCCTGGGCTGAACTCAAAATACCTGATCAAAACACCTAACACTGGGAGGGAATACAATGCTAGGAACACTTTGCAAGACTCAGTATGTACTGTGTCCTGCATGTGCATACCGTCTCTATTTCTGGGAAGCACTTTATTATGGCCCAGATGACCACAAGTCAGTCTGAAAAGAAGCACTCCTTCCCTTGGGTCAGGTCATTATTTTGGAGCATTCCACCAAAATAACAACAATAATAATAATAATAAAGAGTAAGTTCTACAGGAGTACACAGAAACCAGGAACTACAGCTTGCAACTAGGGGAAAGGAGCCAGGAAATGAATTAAGAGAAGATCTGGGGAAGAACTGAGTCCTAGACATCAAAGGCTTTTGGGAGGGTGGGGAACCAAGCAAAAGGCCTGGGACAAGAAAAGGGAGTGCTTTGGGGGGCTAAGGAAAGATTCTGATAGAAGAAATCATCTCCTACATTTGTAAAGCAAAAAAAAAAAAAATTGTTTTTAAATAGTATGTCCCTATCGAACCCTTGCTGTTTAAAGAAGACTCTCCAAGGCCTACAGGAAGACTCAAAGAGGTACTGCTGAAGTGATATTTTCCTCTGGAGAGGAGAAGGAAAATAGAAGTTGGGTTCTCTAGGACTCTAGGGTGGCAACCAACTCAAGAATGAGCAGTGCCAGGAAATAATCATAGGATAACAGCTCCAAGCACAATCAGACAGGGCTCGCCTGCAGGTGGCCTCAAACCCACTTCTGCTCTGATCAGCACTTGAGGGTGCACAACTGCCCACATCCAGCAGGGAATATAAGATTAGCCACTGAGCAAGTAGCCTTTGTCCTAGGAGCCATGCTTGCCAAGTTGTTAGTTCTTTTCCAGCTGCACTCTAACCTCTTGGCCTCAAAATGAACTGCCTCAATCCTTGTGAGGCCTGCTTTTCCCAGCCTTGACCAAATCCCATGGTCTTACAGTTCTACCAGACTCCTCCCACTCACAAAGATACCTGACCTTGACTCTTGTGACTGACGCTATTGTGACTGCCTATGCCCAGGCATAATAAACCAACTGGCTGTGGCTTGCCATAGGGGCTAAAAAGATGACTCACAACATCATAAAAATGCAGCCAGGTCACAAAATAGCTCAGTAAAACCCTCCTCTACTCCCCAACAAAGACAGGTGTCAGGATGCCCAGCATATCACAAAAGGAGGCCCTCAAGGGCAGCTGGTTTCTTACTGACAGGTGACGTTAGGGCTCTTGAGCTTAGTCCATGTCCGTGTATGAGAACATTATTCATGCCATAAATAGATGAAACTCAATCCAGGCAGTCTCTAGGCTGCCTGGAGGAATGTCCAGAGAATACAACAGATGCGCAAGACAATCATTTCTTGCCTCTGAATTTTCTTAACAGCTAACAGCACTTCTTCCTCAGCTGAAGCTGTCTCCAGTTTCCCCCTCCTCCTTCCCTAGAAGAACCAACCCTGCAGGAATCATCAAGGGAGGCACCAGTAATTACTGTTTTCTTTTCTCCATGCTAATGAGACAGTTGGATGGTTCCCCTCCCCCCACCCTAGCTGGAAGGGAGAATCTAAGGCTTTATAATCTGTAACCCACACACCAAAGCTTGGGACAGACAGTGCCTCTGCAACTGAACTGTGTAGACGATGGCTTTCTGTCCCTGATGAGACCAGGGCTGGAAGAGGCCCCACCATTTTAGAAAAGGCAGACCAGAGTGGCAAGAGGATCTGTCCAAAGTCACAGAAGGAAGCACATGAAAAGGGCCAGATTCCTACTCCCAATCAGGACACTTCCCACATCATCCAGACTTCCTACAGTACAGAATGACTTTGGAAGTGTCCTCAATGTGGAGCCAGGAACTCCAAGTATCAAGTTCACATACTGGTTTTGTTTTTTGTTTTGTTTTTACAGAAAGAACGTACGCAAGCATTTGAGCGGGGGTGGGGGCGGTGGAGAGGAGCACAGGGAGAGGAAGAGAGAGAATCTTAAGCAGGATCCAAGGCCAGTGTGGAGCCAGACACAGGGCTCAATCTCACGACCCCGACATCATGACCTGAGCAGAAATCAAGAGTCAGATGCTTATCCAACTGTGGCACCCAGGCACCCCTACACATAATGGTTTTGAATAGGTACTTAAAAAGCAACAACAGGTACGCCTGGGTGGCTCAGTCGGTAAAGTGGCTGCCTTCGTCTCAGGTCGTGATCCCAGGGTCCTGGGATCGAGTCCCTCATCGGGCTCCTTGCTCGGCGGGTCTGCTTCTCCCTCTGCCTGCTCTGCCTGCCATTTCCCCTGCTTGTGCTCTCTCGCTCTCTAACAAATAAATATAATCTTTAAAAAAAAAAAAAAAAAAAGGCAACAACAATGTTCTGTAGATAGGGGGGACCCGGCCCCAAGAATCTCAGTTCTGGGATGGAAAAGCAGGATCCCAATGCCAATGCCAATTTTACCCCAAAATTAAAATCTCAAGTAGGTGGTCAGGCAAAAAAAGAATCTGTACATTTGGGGGCGCCTGGGTGGCTCAGTCGTTAAGCGTCTGCCTTCGGCTCAGGTCATGATTCCAGGGTCCTGGGATCAAGTCCCACATCGGGCTCCCTGCTTGGCGGGAGGCCTGCTTCTCCCTCTCCCAACTCTCCCTGCTTGTGTTCCCTTTCTCGCTGTCTCTGTGTTGAAAAATTTAAAAAAATTTTAAAATCTAAAAAAAAAAAAAAAAGAATCTGTACATTTTAGCTGGGATTCAGTTCAGTTACGTGCAGACTACAGATACCAAGGGTGGGATCCAAAGTTAGACTTAAAAATGAACTTCCGGTCTGGTGGCTAAAGGAGATCCTGAGGACAGTACACTTGGACCTCCGTCTGCTCACAGATGAAGAAACTGAATCTAGGGAGCTTCAGAGGAGAGGACCCATGGGGGTGAAGCAGCAGGAGTGAAGGATGTTACAGCCTAGAGCTAGCCATGGATAGCCCCGGTCAGAAAAAAAGGAAGACAGGGTCTCTGGGAAAAGAAGCCAGCACTTGCAACAGCTGCATTGAGAAGAAAATGGCTCAAGGTTTTAAGCTGGAATAATTTGTAGAATCTAACAAGGCTTATTTTTTCAGCCTGAAGACCAGCTCCTGTCAGTCTCTAAAACCTCTTTCCTTTCCCTCTGTCTATCGTGGCTCTGTCATTTCAGGTAGGAATCAGCAACTCCAATCCAGTCCTTGAACTAATTCTGACTCCAGGCAGGAAGTATTTACATCAGTCTTAGCTGCAACCTCCATCCCCTACCCATAGGGCCTGGATATCAACGCCTCCTCCCCATGTGCTACCAAAGTTGACAGTGGGCTCCCTGTGTTGTTCTAGGTTACTGCCAGTGCTGACCACCAGACTTCACCTTCTAGAGGTCACAAAATCATGTGACTATTCTATAAATGTGCCTAAGTCCATGCGATAACCCCTGCCTTAGTCACGTAACAACTCAGGCCCTCCAAGGACTAAAGCCTAGCTCTGAATCCCAGGCCAGATTTCCCCATCGGTGGCCATTCTGCAGACACTGCCTAGGAACCTGAACCTGCACTTCCCTTCGGCAGGGAAGGCAGCATGGTACGGTAGAAATAGCATGCAGACAGACCTGGGTTTGAGCCCTGGCTCTGTCACCTACACTGCATATCCCTAGGCACTGTTCCTTAACTGCTCTTGTGTATCCTCTTAGAGCTCTCATCACTGTTTACCTGTCTCTGTCCTCTATCACTCTCCCCTACTTGGGAACAAGGAATATTTATTTCCCCATAACCTCTATGAGTCAGTCACTGTCTACTGAATGATCCTCTAAAACTAAGTTCCCACTGTCTGTAAAATAGGGATTATATCCCCGATCTCAAGAGTTGTGAGATAAACAGGAAAAAGTCCGTAAATTGCCTGGATCAGCACCTTCCTCTACTGTATCATGGACGCCCAAGGCCAAGTGTTTGCCTGTACTGAACTAGACTGCCCATCCTAGAGACACCATGCCTTGCTGAACCTCTAGGATCACATGGACCTGACCTCCAGAGCCTGTTCCACTCCGGTAATTAGACTGAGTGCCAGGTCCTGGAACCTGCCAGTAAAAACAGCTAGAGATAGGACTACTCTCCTCACAGTCAAAGGCAATGAATTTCAAGTAGATGAAGCGTGGGAATATACTAATATTTTAAATTGAAAGGAGGGAGGGAACATGGGGGGGTGAGGGAAGGTGTGCTCTGAAGTTGGGGTCTTAGAGAAGAAATCTCAAATTTCAAGAAGTGGCTAAAGTCATTTGTACTGGAGCATACAGAAGGTAGAAACATGAGACATGAAACAAAGGGGCCGAGGTCACATAGTAAGCTAAAGGGAACTAAGTCTGGAACCCACCATTGCAGTCTCCCCATCTAGTGTTTTTTTCCATCCTATAGGGCAGATGCACAGTGTTCTAGAAAAAGGGGAGGCATAGGGGATACAGTGTAGTGACAGGGAGCAACTCATAAGGGATGTCAAGTGGTACTTACGCAGTTTCTGGCTGGGAGAGGGAACCGAGAAGTAAATCCAGCCTTTGGTTTTACAGAGGCCTAATATGCTCTGGAAGCTGAAGGGTAGAAGTTCAATGTGGCTAGAACAAGTGTGAGCAGTTAAGGAATAAAAAGGGTAAACAGTGTCCTCAAAGAATCATGAGCCTCTCTCCCACAACAGCAGCTACTCTGGGTGATCAAAACCCTCTTGCCCACCATCCCCAACTTCTCAACTCAAACTATGTTCCAGATTTGAGGGTATGTGTCTCTTCCATTAGAGGGCACTCAGACTTAAAAACTGCAAGTGAAGCACAGAGAAGTGGCAGAGCTCTGCACCAAGTGGAAGAATTCTTTGTCCTATTTACCATATTCACCTGAACTTCCGACAAGTGATTTGTCCAAGGTCACACAGCTAATAAGGGCAAACCAGGACTTGTTGGTATCCTGTGTCCTTTTGTGACCATGGTAACTTTCAGCAAATTTGATCTTTATAAAGTTTTAAGAGATAGGCAGGGCTAGTGTCTTCTGCTAAATCATGCTGTCCCTTCTGAAAAGTCTCATTTGAAACCTCCAATTCATTTCAGGCCTAGTCTCTTACAGAACTTTCATAATTACCTTCTAACTCGGAGGCCAGCAAACTTTTTCTGTATCAGTAAATATTTTAGGTTTTGTGGGCTATAGCAGTCTCTGTAGTATTCAACTTTGCCACTGTACTATGAAAACACTCAGAGAGGAACAAACAAGTGTGTTGTACCTCAGTCCAATTTTATGAAAAGAGGTAGCAGACTGGACTCAGCCCACAGGCCATGGTTTGCTGACACCTGTTCTAACTAATCTACTGACTCTAACCACCCTGTCTCCCAATCCATCATACACACTCATATGACAAGCCCTGTACCCTCATGGATCTCCTTTGCCTACAAGATAAAGTTTAAACTCTACCCCCACCCTCTACCATACCGTTCCCCTGCACACTGTACTCCAATTACAGCAGGCTCTCACCTGGCAACTTCCTACCTTTCCCCCCTGCTATTCCCTGACGCCAGCAATGCCCTCCATTCCTGTCAATAATACCTATTCAGGGACAAGTTCAAACGGCAACACCTGTGAAAGTCCTTGCTTGCCTTAATTAGCCCTCTATATAGGGCTGTCCCTCACCCACCACCGCCTCCCCACTCCCCCACAATTGTCAGCCTCACAGGGGCAAGCACTGTGTCATAGTCAACTCTGTATCCTTTGCAGTATCTAACATAGCACGCAGTGTCTGCTGACTGAACAGGCTTGGTTTCTAGGCCCTTTTAAGGTCACTAGAACATGGGGACCTTTGTTTCTAACTGAATACTCACAGCATCAACAGAGCCTTCAGTCGGCTTCAAGAGCTGCCCCCCACCTCCCTTTTGTGTTCCTCAGCACTGGCCAGGTAACTGGTTAAGACCAAGCATTTTACTAGGTGGTTCTAGCCTGTGCTCAGATATGTGAAAAGAGGGATCTTATTTTCAAACCTCTGCCCCTGACCTCAAACTGTATTCTTAATATCAGCCATAAAATGATCCCAGACACATATCTAGCCCTAGATCAGGAGACAGCCTTCTAACAAGCACAGATCCCTGGTCCTGAAGGCAGGGGATTTCACCCAGGGAAAGGCCTCAGGGCAGGCAGTCCAACCTCAAATGAAGAGGAAACTCAAAAGTATGTGGTAAGAATCATCAGGAGCATCGCCTCTGCAAAGGGATCTCTACTGAGATTAAAGGTCCTGGGCAAGCCTATAGCCCACAAGTACGGCTATCCTAGCCCGGGGAGGCTATGAGGCCAAAGACTAAATTGCTGATGGGAAAAAAAAAAACAAAACAAAACAAACACACAAAAGAATTTTTCTCCTAAGCCCAGAACGGAACAACATTCCATCTGGGTAAGTGAGCTTGTCACAGGCATGGGGTACTTAGCATATCTGCCATTCCAGGATTACTGCTGTCAAATTTTAATTAGGGTAATTAGAGTTAAAAATGTAATTTCATTTCAGGGGTATTTTGAACAGATTCCATTAATTTCTTTTTTTGAAAGAACATAGAAAGGAGGGGCAGGCTGAGTGGAGCAAAGGATTTTGCCATGAGAGAAGCGAAGCCATGTGCCTGGGCCATATGAGCTTTCAAAACACTGCCCAGAACCCCCAGCACACACCTGTGCAGGCTTGGCCCAGAGGACAAAGATCCAGCTCTCTTCCTTAGTTCCCTCCCTGAAACTGTTTCAGTCAGCATCTGCTAATAAATCTACCTCCTTCTCCCCACCTCCTGCTCCTGTATTACTGCAATTCAGCAGCTACTATTACAGCCCCAAGTCTGGCAAGGGGCACGAGCTTAGGGCTGACGATCTGATTTGCTACATGTTAGGGAATGCATTAATGTCCACCCCTTTGTCAGGAGTTCCTGGTCACATTTTTATGCTTTTCTTTGTGCTAATTCCCTAGTCTAGAGTGACCCTCCTTGCCTTGCCTGCCTCAACTCTTCCTCTTCCTTAAAAACACAAATCAAAGTTATCTTCCCCAGGAAAGCTCTTCTTTGTGCCTGTAATCCCAGAATCCCTTGCACATGCCTCCATTAAGGCATACACAGAATACTGTGGTTTGTTTCCTTGTTTGACTCTGATGGTAGATTGTGAAGTCTTTCATGGCAGAGACTGGGTCTTCATATGGGAATCCTTAGGCACTAGCACAAGCCCTGACACATCGGAAATACTCAATAAATACTTGCTGAATGACCAACGATAGGGGGAATTGGGTCTGACCACAACTGGTAGCTGAGCATGTTAAGCCCTTACGGACTACAATGCCTACAAATATCCAGTCATGAGTTCCTTCCCCCTCCTTGCACAGGGCCAGTTCAGAAACCTGACTTTGCACTCCATGCAGGAGGAAGTCCTCCCACTGATCCCAAATGATGATGGATCTCTCCCATTAGAGCCTGCTTATTCCTTAAAGACCTTGGAAAGGAGATGAGAAAGCAAAGGCAAGCAGAGCATCTCCCCCCATCCTCTTCATCAATGATTTTAAAGAATTTCCTCCAGTCTTTGAAGGGCTCCAGGGAGAGGGCCGAGCTCCAGTTCAATCTGCGGAAAGATAAGGGATGGCCCTGGTAAGAAAGCATTTCATCAGCTTGGAATCTGTGCTGCAAATGCTCAGAAATGTTGTAATGTAGTACAATAAAGAACATGCAATGTGACATAGGACAGCCAAGTCATTTCACTTCCCTGAGCTTCAGCTTCCTTTTCAAACCTATCCCAGTTAGTTGTTACAGTAGGAGAAATATACAAAGGGGCTTAAACCAGTATTTAACACTTAGTAGGTATTCAATAAATGATTTTTCCACCTGAAGAAGGCACCTGTACTATACACCTAGCATCATATTACGTTTGTAAGTTTACAGAGATCAGGAAAAGATATCAAAGGGGGATACAAGTTAACCTTTGCTCAGGGCAGCCCGGCCTGCCGGTCCCAGGGGAAGAGGGACTGTTGTGTTGACCAGTATAACCAGAGCCACTTCATGGGAATCAGGTTCTCCTTAGCTAGGAGCACTCCTCTAGCCTCCTCCCAGGCTCCCCAGTCCTGGCTGCAGGCCCATTATCGATCCATTTCTAATTAGGACCTGTGTCAGTGCTTCTGACAGAAGGTCAGGGCCTAGGCTGACTCTGCTGGCCTCTGGCCAAAGCCTGAAATGCTCTGCCCAGGGTAGACCCAGAGAACCACCACTTCTGTGGTAGAAAAGAATACCAGACTGAACTCATCATAAAGCAGCATAAAATTTTAGAGCTGAAAGGGTCCTTTACAAGCATGAGCTTTGTTATATTACAGGTGAGAAAGCTGAGGTCCAGAAAAGGATCTGTCCAATGTGGTACAAAAAAGATCTTGATAACAGCTTCCCAACCTGGCTACACAATAGAACGACTCTGGGAACTTGTTAAAAATATAGTTTTCTAGGCCCCACCCCAGAGAACCTGATATGGAACATATGCAGTGGCTCTGTCTCTTTTGCTACGTAGATGATCATCTTCCAATAAAAGTGAAACCTGAAATCACAGGACCAGTTTGCAGCTAGGTTCAAACCCACCTTGGATCATAATAGTGCCATTTAGAAGCAACCCTCTGTTGTCTGACCCAACCGTAACAAGGTTATTCTCAGGGCCTCAGAACTATCTGTCATAAATGGTTCAGACTTCTAACGGTCCACTAGTGTGGCTGTCGGCAAAGACATTTCCTTTCAAAACTAGTTTGAAACTATTTAGTTTCAAATACCCAAGGAGGGGATAGCAGGGAATTGTGGGAAATGGTGTGGTATTGAGTGTGAGACATGGGGCGTGGGGAGATGTCGTCTGTGTACAGGGGAGGCCTTGTGTGGATATGTAAGGAAACAGTGTGTTGTCTGAGGCTTGCAGATACCTCCGTAACACATACACTTCTGAGCACCTGGTTAGAAAAGAGTGGGGCAGGGGGTATTGGAGGATAAATGTGTGGGTACATGGCAGGAGGAAGAAGTAGGTAACCTGAAGATGTAAGGGAGATAATATGGATTTGTATGGAAAAGAAGCAATGTGTGCAACTTTGTGACTCAATTTTGTGTCTATGTATTGCAAAACATATGAACTTGTAGCGACAGGAGACTGCGTGTGGCCTAGACACTTGTATGCATAAGAAAACAGATCCACGAGCATATCTGACTCATCCAGCCCTAGCTCTGCCTGAAGGCTCGTACCACTCAAGAGCAGGCCTGTCTGCAGAAATTTCTCATTAAAAATGTCATTATGACAACTACTAAAAAAAAAGAAAGAAAGAAAGAAAAATGGTAACACGCCCCCCTCCCCAGCATCAAGGGAGGTTAAAAAAAAGTCAATGCCAATAAAACACGACAGACATATAAGAAGCAATTATGCCACAATTATTTCTCAGCTTCACAAGGGGAGGTGTTTATTTGGAGTTAAATACTGTATAGCTGATTCACATCTCAACTCAAAGGACTGAATTTCCTAGGTAACTTGGGAAAGAGGGCAAGAAAGAATAAAGTAGGTAGAGAAAGGTAAACAACAAAGTTAAAATAGAGGGGGGAGGACTGGAGAAATGCAAAGATGAAAGAAAGAGAAAAGTTGGGAAAAAAAATAAAACGCAAGTAGGTTACAAGAGATAGGGAGAAGGGAAGGAAAGAAGAAAGAAAAGATGTAGAAAAGACAGGAAAGAGAATTTCCTTTAGGCTGGCACTTAGCACACTCTATAGCAGGAACTCTAGCCAAGCGGATGATGGGTGGAATAGGTGGTAGGGCCCGATCTCTATACTTCCTCATTGCTTTTAGTCCAACCATTCCCTCCATCAGGAATGTTCTTCCCACCATCTTTGCCAATTTGAACTTCTAAACCTCAAGAACTTTTTCAAAGGCTACCAGCTTTTAGAAGCTTCCAAGATTTCTCCCAGTTAGAAGTTAGCTCTCAAGAACTCCCATAAAACTTCCACAGCACTTTGTCATATTTGACCTGAAGCATTTAACATTCAACTTTATACCACGGGTATCAGTAAACACAAAGGAAACAGGTAAGTAGTACACTGTTTCCTGACCCATAAGATCTCAATTTCATGAATGAGAGCAGATTTGGGTGTGATAAAACAGCAGAGTACAACTACAGAAGTAGAAGCAAAGTGTAAAGAAGAATTCTGCTCATGGAGTGATCATGGAACACTTCATTGAGAAGATGGCATTTGGAATGCTTTGAAAAAATGAACAGGAGCTTTTCTGGTAAAGGGGGCAAGGAGCTGAGAGCTTTCTACGCAGGGGAACAGTCAAACAACAAAGTCATTCCGAACTGAGTGGGAGGGGAGCACAGGGAAACAGTGGCTTTTACCATGCTGCTGGCAGAAGGCACCATAGTGAGGTGGCACCAGACTGTATGAGCCTTGTAGCCAAGCCAAGAGTTGAGATTTTATCCTTTCCAACCTGGAGTGAGGTGGAGAAGGGGGGGCTGTTTTAAAATGTTTACTGTCCTTTATTGAGTTGCCCTACTTTAGAGCAAGTTTCCTCAAAAACCCTGGAAACGGGTCCAATCCCAGGCTCTGCCTACTACAGAGGCATTGTAAGAATTTCCCACAGAGGAGAAGGGCAGGCAACAGTCAGGAAAACAAGGAATAAAAGGGTGGGGATTGGTGGTGGAGGCAAGTGATGCACACGGGAGGGCAGGAGGCTCAAGGAGAAAGGAGCTGGAGGGGAGGAAACAGAAGCAGAGAGACGGATCTCTGCAGTGAGGCTCCTTGCTGCTGAGCTGTCCTCTACATCTTTCTAGGTAGAAAAAATAAGGTCAATCTGATGCTGGCGACAGAAATAGACCCTTTGTGCTGAGACTGAGCACATTTACTAACTGCCACCTCAACCCTCCCTTTGCACAAGATGACAGAGCTGTGCCAAGAAATGGAGTTTGCTCCAGCTCTACCAACCACCCCAAAGTAGCCGAAACACCTTGCCCCATGCCCTAAGAGTGCATGAGGCAGGAGCACCAAACAAAGGTCTGGAGTTTGAACCGGGGCCTGCCCAGGACCCCAGAAAAGCTCCGCTTCCTTCCAGGGACCTCAATTTCATCTGCAAAACAAGGGGAGTAAAGGTGACGCTCTCTTAGGAGCTGCAGAGTCTATGAATTGATATGAAGCTGCTTCCCACAGAGGGTGACATGTAATGTGGGAATTTTCCTAACCTATCAAGTCATAACTTCATTCTTTCCACTCTGAGCTATGGCCAGTTTGAAGCCAAGGAGAAGTCAGACCCAGAATGGCAGCTGTCCCTGACACTATTATCCATTTGGCCCTGTCCAAAATTTAGTCCCTTACCCAGACCTGTTTATCTCCTAGGTCACAAACAGATGCTCAGGCCCAAGGATGTGTTTTGTCTGACCCACATAAATTTGTTTAAAAACCTCTGAATTGGGGTGCCCGGATGGCTCAGTCAGTTAAGCGTCCGCCTTTGGCTCAGGTCACGATCCCAGGGTCCTAGGATTGAACCCCACATGAGGCTCCCTGCTCAGCAAGGAGCCTGCATCTCCCTCTCTCTCTGCCTGCCCTTCTGCCTACTTGTGTTCTGTCAAATAAATAAATAAAATCTTAAAAAACAACAACAACACAAAAAACCTCTGAATTAACTGCTAACATTTCAAATCAGATCTCATGTTTTTAGAAAGTTTTCCAACTTCTCAAAAATATGAGTTCTCGAGGCACCTGGGTGGCTCCATCGGTTGAGCATCTGACTCTTGGTCTAGGCTCAGGTCGTGATCTTGGGCTCCCAGCATCAGGCTCCTCACTCAGCGGGGAGTCTGCTGGAGATTGCTCTCCCTCTGCCCCTCCCCACATGTGTGTGCTCTCTCTAAAATAAATCTTAAAAAAAAAAAAAAGAAAAGAATTCTGGCAACCCTAGATCCCGTGGGGTAAAGGTCAAAGGGCCTACTGTAATCCTATAATTTATCTGATGCCTTCTCACCAAAAAAAAAAAAAAAATCCATACTAACATGATTTAATGTGAGTAAACTTTTCAATTACTAGTTATAATATTTAAACTAATTCAACTCCAAAAAATCTTAGTACACTGACACTTCAGGAAGATATGTTTTATCCAGTGATTTCATATATGCAGCCATGTGTCCCAGTTCGAGAAACTCCAACACAGTTTATCTACTCACTCAAAACATACTCGGGTCCTACGGTAAGCACTGGGAAAACAGTAATTAACAAGACAGGCATGGTTCCTACCTTTGTGGAGCTCATGGTCCAGTAGGATATAATGGGGAAAAAGCCATAGAGAGTAGGGAGCACAAAGAAACACTAAACTAAGGATCTCAAATAGGGACTTGTCTGTAAAAGGAAAAGGTTTAATTAGGCTTTTGCTGCTGAAAAGTCTTTTCCAGCTCAAAATTCTACTAGCATCACAAGAACTTAGCCCAATATCCTTTTTGAGTTCCTAATACTTATTAGCTTCCTCCCTTTATCTGGGAAATCATGATCAGTTGTCATGGAGATTACCATGGTGCTCCACATACAAGATGATTTTACAGTAATTACAGAAGCCAAAGGGAACAGGCAACAAGAAAGAGTCACTCAGAAAAAGTCACCTACTTTCCACACATAGGAGCTGCTGCTCATTGCAGCTAGGTGGGGAGAAAGACCAGAGAATAATTCTTAAGTAAAACAGTTTAGTATTAGACGTCATGGTTTCTTTCATGAGGCATTAGGACCTACTTTTCATACCCCCACCCCCGCCAAACTTGTCAGAGACTGCAAAAAATGCTAATTTTATAAGGACAAGGTTCACTGAGCCTTGACTAGTTTGCTGCCCTTGTGAAATCCTAAGACAAGCCAAAAGACAGACTTACCAGCCAACAGGGAGGAACACCAAAGTTTCTAATAAAATGAAGATAATTCATCTAGTCCCAGGGGACTAAGCACTGTAACTGGGCAAAGTCCCTTCAATATTAGAGTTCCAACCAGAGCGGGGTTGGCCCAAAAGGACCAAGCAGGTAGCAAAAATAAGTACAGCTGACCAAGTGTTTCGAAGAAAAAAGTGCTAGTCTGGTGATAAATGGCAACTGGCACTTGGTCACAGAGACAACAGGAAATGGTGAGGGCTTTGACAAACTTGAGAACAAATATGCCCTATCTAAAGAAGCCAGCCAATGAGGAAACAGTATGTGAAATGAACAGAAATGAAGAATGTGATTCTTTAAACAAAAACATTTTGCCAAACTAAGCTGTTAATGCAGACTTGTCCAAAGATGAGAATCATATCCCTGTGACAAAGACCAAAAAAAAAGCCAAGCTACAAGCTTCTTAAACATGGACAGGCCAGTACAAGGAGTCACAACACAGGGAGTCCCTGGTAGAGGGCTCAGGGAGTGAAGCCTTCCACAAAATCGCTGGGGGCTATTCCCGCTTCTGTGAAGAGGAAAATTGTTCCAGCCCAATACTTCCTCAAAAAATCCTCCTCCCTCTTCAGGAGAAATCAGTCACCCTCATACCCCACATGCCAGGACCTCTCATCTCATACAAGGTATCTCCACTGAAAGGCAGCCCCAATATCCCCAGGCTGGGGTCCAACTCAAAACAAAACAGAAAAACACTGCAGGACAAGTCAAACAAAATACGTATGCAGGCCAGAAACACCCCAAGGGGCTGCCAGTTTGCAATCCCTGATCTAGAGGAGAAAATCCTCTGACTAGTTCTAAACAGGAAGGATTTAGGAGTCCCCTAAGGACGCCTAACTTTTGCCAGAGGAACTGCTTTTCCAAGGAGCTATCCAGGGTCCTACACCACTTGGCTCCTGAGCTTTAGAACCCATGATTCTACTGCCTTCTTTTGCTTAATCCACTGTCAAAAGAAAGATTTAAAGATATTAGGTACCTATTACATGCAAGGCACTCTAGGAATACAAATGCTCTGAACCTTACTTCTCTGGACTTTTGACTTTACTACTTATAGTTGTATGTCGACCTGGACCCAGTGCTGGCTGTCTGCCACCCAAATTACTACAGACCCAAACCACTGCTCTATATACCACATTCAATCCTATATACCACATCCATTTTAATGGCTTGGCTAGCCAGTAAAATGAAGGCTCAGCAGCTTGGTTCCCCTCAAAGGGTTATCTTTAAAACTGTCGTCCCTGAACTCTACAACTAAAAGTTGTTTTCTTTGCAAAAGAACACAACTGCCCCATTACAGTCAGATGTCCTTGGGAGTGAACAGTGCAATGCTAAATGTATTACTCTCCCCTGAATCAAGATGGCATTCCCATGATTTACTCCATTATTACTCTATCATCTCCAGATTTCCTCAGCATTTCCATAAAAGCAGTAACCCCTTTGCCAAACAGAAAAGAAAAAAAGACTAGCTGCCCTTGAAATAGTAACTCAATCCAAGGAGGGAAGGTTTATTTGGAAAAATTTTGTTTATTTACCAAGTCCTTCAAACTAGATTTATGAGCAGGGGAGAACACAACAAAAATGTTTTTAGAAAAAGGCGTCTGGGGGGGCCTGGGTGGCTCAATCGTTAAGTGTCTGCCTTGGGCTCAGGTCATGATCCCAGGGTCCTGGGATCGAGCCCCGCATCGGGCTCCCGGCTCAGTGGGGAGTCTGCTTCTCCCTCTCCCACTCCCCCTGCTTGTGTTCCCTCTCTCGCTGTGTATCTATCTCTGTCAAATAAATAAATAAAATCTTTAAAAAAAAAAAAAAAAGAAAAAGGTGTCTGGCAGCAGGGAGGAGCATGGCATGGAAGAGGGCAAGAAAGGATGCAGGGAGGCTAGTTAGGAAGCTCCTATAGTCCCGCCATGGCCAAAAACAGGCTCCATGTCTGAAAGAGGGTATGGTCCTACAGTCCCTAGCTGACTACCTGCTCACTGAAGACAGTCTTACTCGTCTGAGTATCACCCAGCATCTAGTACCATGCCATCACACGGTAGGCACTCAAATGGTCATAGACCCAAAAACCACCACTCCTGTGGGAGTTCTCAGTGTACATATCAAAGAAACTATGGCCCAGAGAACTTAAAGTGATTTGCCCAAGCTCACAGAATGGGTGAGTGGTAAAAAGCAAAGAACAAAGGCTTTGTAGGCAAGAACGTCTGTGTTCACACCCAAGGTTGCTGTGAGGCCTTGGGCAAGTCACCCAACTCAACCTTTCTCTGTCTGTTTTCTCATCTCCAAAATAAGAATACCTATTTTTTGCAGAGTTGCCATGAGAATTAAGACATACACTGTCCCCTAGATACAACCACGAATTTACAGGAAATTCAGAACACGGAAAACCCTACAGGAAAAACCCAGTTACTTCAACAAATAAAGGTAACAACAACAAAAATAGAAGTGAAATTACAAATTAAGAGACTTAAGATATGTAACAACCAATTAAAATGTGTGGATCTTATATGAATCCTAAGTCAAACAAACTGTAAAAATAAGATCGTGACATTTATGAGATAATTGGAAATTTGAACACAATCTGGATTTAGATTGTATTATGGAATTGTTAAATTTTATAAGGTATGAAAATGGCATTGTGGTTGTTTCTTGTTTTTTAAATAAACTTTACCCCCAAAATAGGGTTGGAACTCACAACCCTGAGATCAAGAGTCACATGCTCTCCTGACTGACCCAGTCAGGTGTCCCTGTGGTTGTTTTAAAGTCATCTTTTAGAAATATATTGTGGAATAGTTAAGGGCAAAATAGAATAGCGGAGATTTTCTCCAAAGCACAGGATGAGGAGAAGTAGGTAGGGGTATAAACGAAATATGATTGTGAATTGAAGCTGAGTGACAGGTATATCGTGCTTCATTAACCTACTCTGTCTACTTTGTGTATGTTTAAAATTTTCCATATTAAAAATAACTGATTAGGTTTAAATCCTGGCAACTCCATTTACTAGCAGTGTTGACTATAGGCATATTTCTTAACCTCCTAGTGTCTCAGTTTCCCATCTATGAGGATCAACAGAAGCTACTTCTTAGGGTTGAGGTGAGAATAAATATGATTTTTATATATAGATTTATTTTTTTAAAGAAACTTTAAAGATTTTATTTATTTGACAGAGAGAGAGAGAGAGAGAGAGAGAGACAGCACAAGTAGACAGAGAGGCAGACAGAGGGAGAGGGAGAAGCAGGCTCTCCACTGAGCAGAGAGCCCGACGTGGGGCTCAATCCCAGGACTCTGGGATCATGATCTGAGCCGAAGGGAGCTGCTTGACTGACTGAGCCACCCATATTTGACATATAAAATTATATAACACGGAAATGGTATAAATTTACACATATAAGTCTTATAATACAACATTTATAAAGATTTCTATACACACAAAGAACTTAGCACATAGTAACTTTCATAAACATCAGCCCTGTTAGTATGAACACAAGGTACCAAGCATGGTATCTCAACACAGTGGGCACCCAATACATGAATGAAACACTGACTCAGGTTTAGAACCTAGGTCAGATTTTTAGTCAAGTACTCAACTAGTCTCCTCGACAGAAAGCCGTATTTTACCCTCTGGCAAAAATGTCCCCAGTGGCAATTCTAACATCCCCCGTCTCTCCTGACAAATACCCCAGGACCTGACACAGGATCAGAACCTGACTAATGTTTAACATGGAAGTGCTGCTCTCTGGGAGCAGGCAGGGGCACCTTATTTCCCCCAACCAGATAATTTAAGGTACATTTTCTAATATTTGCTGACAGAACAAACAGGAAAGGCTCCAAGAAATGATCAATGTTCATGCCAGCCTTCAAAGTGATTTGGTAAAACTACAGAAAATAAACACCCAGCCAGGGTCGACCCAGCAGGATAAAAGCTGACAAAGAAATGGCAATTTTTCCCTGAGCAAATATACAAGTAATAGATGAGCTCAAAGAGACTAAGCTCTTTAGGTTTTGGCATTCCCATCTTGCCCCCTCCCCCTTCTTTTAAGAGAAGACAAACTCTCAACATACTTCAAGTAGGACTGTTCACTGGATTAATTTATTCCCTGAAATGATGTAATTATAGGCAAAGAGTCATTCTCATCCTTCTATCCAGTTTAAATACAAATTGGCTTGGGAACAGACCTTTTCCACCTGCTCCAGAAGGCTATGAGAAGGCATCACCCACCCTTAAAGTATGAGACACATCCTTCCCCCCCTCAGCTCATTAGCAGGAATAGGGATGCCACTCAATTTAGTCACCCGTGTGTTTCTGTTCAAGATGTTCCCGTCATACAGAATGTCCTCTATCTCTACAGCCTAAAATCTCCTATGACCACACTTTCTGGGAAAAAAGGGGAGGAGAAGGAAGAAGGGCACAGCAACTGAGAAGGGATATCTGGGTGTTTCCTCTGGGTAGTCTGGGAGATATAGTCCAGACACAGAAATATTGGTGCACCAAAAAAAAAAAATACACACACACACACACACACACACACACACACAGAAAAGAAATACTGGTTCACAATTTATAAGCACAACCAGACAGAATACTAGAAACTAAAGTGGTCCCAGATAATATGCGGTCACTATCTTTATCCTACAAAACCCAGTGAAATGCTCACACCTCCATTAATGTTCCCTGGGTACCACCCCCCCCCAAAAATGCAGCAATCTCTCCCTCCTCTCAAATCCCAATCTCTTTTCCTCTTTACGGTACTGCTACCTGAGAATTCATATTATGGTTCTTAAAATTCACTTCTGTAACTACGCACCAATCAGCATGACTTAAAATGAGAAATATAGACAATGCTAAGTGCTGACATGGACATGGAGCAACAGGAATTCTCTCATATACCACTGATGACAGTGTGATCTGGGGTGCCTCTGAAAAGTGTTTGGCAGTAACTACTAAAGCTGAACATACTAAAGCGTGAGGTTGGAGAACACTAACTGATCCCCCCCGAAGTTTTTCCTAGCCTTTTGCCTCATCACTGCCCCTGTCTAAATGCTTCCGTCATTCTTTTCTCCACATCCTAGAGGCTGATTCAGACCACTCTCCCTGGTCACTCCAGCCCAAAGAGATCTCCTCTTCTATGCAAAACTCTGCCGTTTACCTATTAACTCTGACAAATGGCTCATGTATTCTTCACATATAAATTTTATCATTTGGTTTTATAATGTACTTTTTTACTTTTAGTAACATTATCTAACTTGCTCCTCACAATAACACTGTGAGGAAGTTAAGATAAGGAATATTAACCCCCTTTTATAGAAGACAAAATGGAGGTTCCAAGAGGAAAAATGACTTATTTCCATTTACCTGGCCAAATTAGTGCCACGGAACAAGAGTAGACCTTAGTCTTCCAAACCAAGCTATCTACACCAAACTGCCTTACTGTCAGATACATATTCATGATAATCTTATCTCCCCAAAGAGACCATAGGTTTCCTGAAGGCAACAATATGCTATACATGTTGACATCCCTCACAGCACCAAGAAGGCACTAGGTGGACTCCATACAGTTTGGATGACTGATTTCAATATTGTCCACCAGTCTTCAAGAACGGGTACAGACATATTTCCTCTTCTTCTAGACCTCAAAGGCAATGCTAAATTAATTGCTGGAAGAAATTATGAACACAACACAGCATCCCAAAAAACTGAGTGTAGAGACCAGGAAAGAGAAAGACCCCTTCAAGATCAGGGAGTTCAACAGTCCCTCCATTTCCTAAGGGATCTGTGCTGCAAAGAGTCAAAGGCGGCTGGTATAGACAGTAGCGGTGGGCTTCAAGAACCACAATTTAATCGTAACTAGTAAGTCACAAATTGAGCAAATGCCAGAAACCACACCTCAAATAATTCACTTGCAAGCAAAATAGAGAACTATCTTATTTCAAAACTGAGTATGATAAAACTTAAAATAATTCAATATGAAACTTAATTTTCTTCCTTCCTAAATAAGAACCTAGACAATATCAAATCTTTCTGGAAGCCAGCCAGAGAATTGATGTGAGGAAAACAGGGAAAGCACTAGGCAGATGTCTGGACACCCAAACCTAAAGGACAATGTTGCCCCCTACCTTAACATTCTTCACTTTACAAAACACTGCATGTGGGACACCTCAGCAATAAAGGATAAAGGGAGGGAAAATAAAGGTGGGGAAGGCACACCTGGGTGGCTCAATTGGTTAAGCGTCTGGCTCTTGATTTTGGAGCTCTTGATTTTGGCTCAGGTCATGATCTCAGCTCAGGTCATGATCTCAGGGTCCTGGGACTGAGCCCCACGTTGGGCTCCGTGCTCAGTGGGGAGTCTGCTTCAAGATTCTTTCTCTCCCTCTGCCCCTCCCCCTGCTCGAGTGAGCTTGTGTGTGTGCGCGTGCTCTCTAAAATAAGTAACTCTTTCTAAACATTGGAAGTCATATTCAAACAGGTCTCCTTGCCTAGTGATACATCCATCAATTCTATTTCTAGTCTGAACCCTCAACCCAAATATCTGGGCCAAGGAAGCAGGAGTAAGAAGCAGCTAGGATCTACTGTACTTCTCTGTCTCCCTCTCAAAACTGGAAATAATTTGAGGGCAGGAATTATGTCCTGCTTGGTTTTTATGTTCTCCATAGAGAGAACACAGCAGGTACTCCAAATACCTGGAAATGAATGACTGAACTCTGGGATGGAAAGCAGCTACCCAAGCATAATCATGCTACAGCAGCTAGGTAACCTACTTAGCATGGTAACTCTACCAAGACCCTAATTTTAATCTTTTAATTGATGTGAAAATCAATTTAGGGTGAGTCTTTAAGGTCTGAAGAAAAGATATTCTTGTGTTCAACTGATTCAGGCATAGCTATAATTATTATATTTACAAAACCGTCATTCAGTGTCAGCTTACAGCTGTGTGGAAGAACAAAGTCCCAAAGCCTTAAAATGGTCTGTGTAAGCAGAGAACAACATTTGACTTCTCAGTGTAGCATGATCATACTTCCAGAAAGGAAACCCAGGACCTAGAGAAATAATGAGTTATGGAAATGATGCTTTTAAATCTACTGCTGAAGCTTGCTTTCACTGGCACAAATAATTACAAAAGAAACTAGACAAACAGATCAACAGACACCTTGCAAACAATACCTTTAACTAGGCTTAGTAAAATCCTTAATAAAACAAACAGGAGACTGCTAAATACCAGATAATGCCTCTGGAATGAAGAAAACCTGGCCAATAATATTAAGCTTATAAGCCTGGCCTTCTAAAAGAGAATACTTACTTAGAATAAAGCAATGATTCTTACCTTGACAAATAAACAGAACTATTCACTCTCTACAGATGGCATTTCAAGGGCCAGGAAACCTCAGCAGAGGTATCTACCTCATATAGCTAAAGCTCTAAGGAAATGCAAATTTCTGGTCTAGTGTTTTTTCCAGCCCTAGTACTGTTTGGGCATCTTACAGTGTTGTGTGTGTGGTTTTTTTTAACGTTCTCTTTATTCTATGATTTTAAACAGTTTGCTACATATTTAAATATAATTTTTTATAGTCTTAGACTCCAAGTTTGTCCACGGGACAACAGCTCCAAGTTTATAATGGAACTCGGCAGACAATTTGATAAATTCATCTCACAAGCAATTTTTCAGCAATCTGTCCACTCTAAAAAGCAATATCCATCTGTTTATATACCGAAAGGTATCTGTGAACCCAGAATTTAGCCCTCTGACATACTCTCAATGCTCCTTCCAGAGATGAGTTCTCAAGCCACTTATGGCTTGAGAACCATAATTAATACTATTAAGAGGTAAAAATATCACTCAAGATTATCTAGTCCAACCCTGTTGTTTTAAGACAGGAAGACTGAGATCCCAGAGAATATCAGGTAATTATAATTTACATTGTCTTTGGCAAGCGTCAAATGCCTGCTGTTTCCCCCAGTAGAACCACACTGGGCATGTGGGGAGAACGGCCAGACTTGCACTTCAGTCAGTGGAGCACTCCAAATACATGTGTCTGAGCCTCAGAAAAATCTAAGTATTTAACCACAATCTCCCTACCCTTACCCCTGCATGGAGAGCAAGGGGCAGTGGACAGCCTAAATGACCTTTTGGAAATATAAGCTAGAACCTAGTGATAATATTCCACCCTTCCCCCCTCCTCTGATGAGGTACAGCCCATTTATTCACATCAAGTCCATTATGAAGTAACAGAAAGACACTAAAACCAAAGAAAAAGAAGGGGTTGCGGAAACAGAAAAGATAACTAATAGGGCGTCTGGGTGGCTCAGTTGGTTAAGCAACTGCCTTTGGCTCAGGTCATGATTCCAGGGTCCTGGGATGGAGTCCCACACTGGGCTCCCTGCTGAGCAGGGAGCCTGCTTCTCCCTCCCCCTCTGTCTACCACTCTGCCTACTTGTGTTCTCTCTGTGTCAAATAAATAAAATCTTAAAAAAAGAAAACCTAAAAAAAAAATCTTTAAAAAAATAAATAGGTAACTAATAACACTTGGGCAGATGCCTATCTCTAGTTATTCAGTAAGCAGGGAGACGAAAATGAGAAGGACCTCCAAAACTTTTTCTCTCTGGCTCCCACCCTTTTGGTCTTTTACAAAATTTAAGGGAGGTCTGAGACTATTTTATGATGAAATGAGGCCGGCCACAGAAGCAAAGGAGTTGGCCAAGCCCACAGACTAAGTTAGTAGCAGAAACCAGACCGAATGATCCTCAGGCTCATGACTGGGTTTCCCAGTTTATCCCACTGCCCCCCCCCCCCCCGGCCAATCCTGAGAGTCTAGGAGCTGTATGCCACCTCAGGTCTAAAACTTTCCTTACAGAACCTACTGGGAAGTTGTAGGTCAGCAGGCTAACATTACTAGTCATCTTCTCCCCTTCCAACTATACATTTTATACATGATGCTAAAAGAGAAAAAAAAAAAACTAGGTTTTTATAGACATTCATGTGAAAATCCTCCCATCTCTACCCCTTCCCCTACCATTGCCTAAGAAAAAAAGGGAAGAAAGGACGAAAGAAATGCCTCTCCAAGAGATATACTATCTAAATCATCATCTAGAATCATAAAATGTTACTGCTAGAAGGAACCCTCATAGTCATCTAGTCATTATTTTCTATCATATTCAGATGACCTAACCTGGACCTTTGCCACCTGATGAAAAGACTGGAGTACAGAGCAGGGTCTCCTGACTCCCGTCCCAACATAAATCCCTCGTGGTCCCTCTCCACCCTGTCCCACCCTGACCTGCCCCAGCCCACCCTCTACCTCCACCACTGCTATCTAAGCTCCTGAGATCTGCGGCCTTTCTGGATGCAAGCTCTGGAAGCTACGTCTTACTTACCTTTGTTTTCCCAGTGCCTAGCAGGTAGTAAATACAGATGACTTACAGAGGGCCACATAAGCAGATGGAGAGCGTCTCAGCACCCAAGGCATTGTCTAGAAAAAACGTAAGCCTTCCTTGGCTTAACATAAGCAGTTTTCAGGGCTGTGCAGCGCCTAAGTGTCTGGGATCTAATAGTTCCTCCTTTTCTAAACTAGTGTTTACATCATCCAGTTTAGCCAGGAATAATGGTTACCAGATGTGTTGTGCAATACTGTCCCTCACCCATGCTTCCCACCCCCAACTCTCCCCTTGGAGAACTAGGATCAATAACTAGCAGGTAAATGGAAGATGTAAGATGTAAAATGTAAGATGTAAGATGAACCTGCATGAGAAACCCACCTCCTCTCTTATGTCTCCTCAATAGTCAGCATCCCCATCTATATAATAACTGCACCAGGCAGAAATCTAGAAGTCATCCTTGATGACTCTCCACACCAGTAATCTTTGTGTCTCACTGCTCAAGTCCTTCCACACATACACATCCTTCATTTGAAACACCATCATCTCCTACCTGTATTACCACAACAGCCTCCTTCTAACTGGTCTTTTTGCCCATGGTGCTCTAGCCCTGCAAACCACTCCCCAAAGAGGTAGTCAGAGATATCCTTCTAAAATGCCCATAGGAGCATGGCCCCCCCTTCACCTTGAAATGAAATCCAAATTCGTCAACCGGGGCAAAAAGGCCCTTTCATGACTTGGCTTCTGCTCTACCTACCTTACCAGTCTCTTCTCATCTCTTGCCATATCCACCCATCTTTTGCTTTATTCTCCACCCAGAAACCTTGAGAAACCTGGGAGATGTTATTTAACCCCTCTGGATTAAATGCAACCCCTCACCTACAGGATGGGAATAACAATAGTATGTACTTTTCAGGGTGGTTATAGGAAAAAATTAATTAACACATGTTAAATGCTCAGAGTAGCACCTGATACAGGAAATGGCCAAAAGTCTTAACTATTACCACCACCATCAATAGACTTGCTATTCCTTCTGCCTAGTCTTATCTTTGTCTCCTCCTCAATTCTCCAAATCTCTTCTTTTCCTCCTGCCTTATGTTTCTATTTTTCTTGAGATCTGGGCTTAGCCAACTTCTCTGAAGAAACCTCCAAGGCTTGGTTAGTTACCATTCCTCTATGTTCTAATAGTGTTTATCCCTATTCACAACACTTCTCACACTGCCTGTTTACTTGCCTGCCTTCCCCACGAGGCTGTATAGACTCAAATCCCCAAGCTTAGGACTGTGCATGGCAGATGCTTAATAATTTCTCTGTAAACGGAAAACTTGCTAATAATTAAGTGTCCAATGAAACCGAATCTCAGCAAGTAGCCAATTCAAATGTTGGCCAGATGGCTAGCTGGTCGACAGGACTTTAAAAGCCCTTCAACTACAAGATCCTATCCAATAAACAATTCAACACATTCAGACCTCATTATCGCACTTATCGGACTTAATACCTAGGCAATGTTAGGTCATCAGATCTTTAAGGAAAGTGCAACATGTTCAGATCAGTTTGCTGCCCTATTATCCATCTCTGGAACACCTCCCACCCCCACCCCCTGTTGGTATCAGAACAAAACTCCAACTACCCTTCAAAAACACCATATTCCACCACCTTCCAAACATATAGAAACAGAAGCAGTCAAACCTAAAGGAGTTTTGAAAGGCTAAATGCATTTAACTCCATCTTAACCACCTGCAAGCAACAAGTATTCATAAACACCCTCTAGGAACCCAAAACTAATTTTTCTTGTGTGACTTTATGGAAAGAGGAGGGCAGAGAGAATGCTGTTCATAAAGGTAATCCATTTAATCATCTCCTGAGTAGTTCTGATCCGAGCTTCTGTCATAGCACTGCTATTCTTGATCACTGCAGCCCGATATGCCCAAACCCCGGATAGTCGGAAAAGCAGGTGCAAAGAAGCAAGGGTGGAGAGTCCTCTGGGTTCTATTTCAAGGGTAAGAGGTCCCTTTCAAAGACACAAAAGTGGGCCAGCACAGATCTCCAGAAAAGGCTTCCGTGATAAGGAACTTCAATCCACAGAGCAGAGGAAAAAGGGGGAAAAAGAGGTACAACCAGGCCTCTGTTCCTGCTGTGGGGCTGCATGCCACACCCTACTGCAGAGGACTGATCATTTTGCATTTACAAAGCACCTTGAGGTCAAGGGAGGCACTAGAAGTGCCAGTTTTGCCAGTCCCTAAAGGACAAAAGAATGTACGATTCCACTTACATGAGGTACCTAAAGTAGTCAAATTCAGAGACAGAAAATAAAATGGTGGTTGTCAGGGGCTGGGGAGAGAGGGGAACAGGGAGTTAGTGTTTAATGGCAACAGAGTTTCGGTTGCAGAAGATGAAAAAGTTCTTGACAACAATGGTTAGTGGTGATGGTTGCACAACAGTATGAATGTATTTAATGCCAGAGAACTGTCCATTTAAAAGTGGTTAAAATGGCAAATTTTACCTCATGTATATTTTTACCAAAAAACAAAGCCACACCAGCTTTAAAGTTATATTGTCTGCAGTTATCAATTGCATGATCCTGAGCAAGTCATATAACCTCTCTAAGCCTGTTCCTTTCTTCCTCTGTAAAACAGGGATACTAACTAATTCATACATTCGGCTCTGAGGAATGAATGAGATACCCCACAGAAAGTCCTTAGTCCAAGAACTGGTACCCGGTTAAGTACTTAATAAATGTTAGCTATTATTTCTACTACTACAATAGACTTTCACTGCCATTTCTCACAGTCCCCACACAAACAGGTTCACAAGAGCCACAATGAGTGGCTCAGTTAATGATGCTTACATCAAATCCCCTGCCCAGGAAAGGTGTCCCGTCCCCACCACTTGTTAATTTGGTGACCTAAGTAAGGCAAGTGCCCCAACCTTGCTGTGTCTCAATTCCCAATTACAGCTGTAAAAAGGAGATGTAAAGCAAACTCTTAAGAACTCCCTCACAGAACTGGGTTAGAAATCAGATGATTCCAGAAGAGTACTAAAAACCATAAAGTCCCATACGATAAAGGTAATGACTAATGAGAACTGGGTACACCTGTGCACAAAATCTGACCTTTTAATGCTAAACCTAAGGCATGGAGAGTGGCTGGAACTAAACAACTTTCTCAAGATTTCAATTTACTCAGGATTCCTGTTCTGTTAAGGCCTGAATAAGTAGTTTAGTGCCCCTTCAAAAGGTGGCAAGGGATGGAAGAAATAAAACTATTACTGGACTGCCAAGCAAAAGACTGGGAATTCTAATTCTGATTCTGTCACTAAGGCAGTCTGTGAATTTAGACAACTTACTTCCCCTTTCCAGTGTTAACAGGATAGGGGGAACAAGGCAGATAAAAAAGTTAGACCAGATGGTAAGACCCCTTCCAGGCCCTACCTACCACAACTCTTAAATCCAGAATTTTGGAAAGAGAGCACAACAGACCTCCAGAATCCAAAGAACTAATGCAAACATTAGGAGACTCCTTCAAGATGTGCCCTGGGAACTCTGATTTTTAGACACTTCCCACAATAGGGATCAAACACACTGGAAAACTAGAAACTTGCCGAAGTTAATTTTACTTCACTTTTACCCCTCTTGATCTTATCTGAAAATAGGAAAAATAAAACCCTATTTGAAGGCAAGGAGTTGAAGCTGTTGACTTGAGCCACTTCCTCCTCCTCCTCCCCCAAGTAGGAGCTATAAATCTAAACACTATAGAGAACACGCAAGGTTGGGGGAGGGGGGGCGGGGAAGGATCATGCCATAAATAAAATACAGACCTCACTGTTCTAATGACTTAAGCCTTCCATGAGCCAAAACCCCAGAGAACTTCAGCTGTTCTTGAGATCTGGAGTCCCCTACATTCATCAAATTCTAACGGGCAATACTAGCAAGAAATTCATAGTAATTTCCTTCCCCCCGGACCTCCCCTATCCACAGAATGGGATTTCATCCACAGTATAGTGGACACTAGCCTAGGAGTCAGGGAAAACGGAGTGACCCAAGGATAAGTCAAAATCCTCTCTGCACTACGAGATTACACAAGCTGACACTAAGAAATAAATAACAAGTACTAGTACCACGGATTTACACTCCTGTGGCTACTGTGATTTGAAGCGAATTATTTTACCTCTCTGCACCTTGACTTCTGCTTATGTAAAGGGGGATAACCCCCAGAAGGCCGTCCTGAGAATTAAATGAAATAAAGCTTACGAAGTTCCTAGTCAAGTCCATTAAATGTTACCTGTTGGTATTAAACACTTCTCTCACATACTAGTCCCCTAAATCCACAAACATCCTGCGAAGCGACTTTCTTTGCCCCATCTTACAGAGGGGCAAACTGAAGCTCCGCCGCACAGGGGGCTGCGTTAAGTGCGGAACACCGCCCCAGCTCGAGGGCGCGTTGTTGCTCCCCTCCGAGCCCCAAGGTGTGCAACGAGCCCAGCAACGGCAGCGGTGGGGGCCGAGGCGGCGCTCAGGCCCGCGAGGAGGGAGGCAGGGCCAGTTCTGCGCGCCGCGGGGAGCCGGCAGACCCAGCCCGGGAGGGAGAGCGGGAAGAAGCCCGAGCCGGGCTAGAGCCCGGGCCGGGCCCGCCCAGGCCTTCCCGGCGCGGCCTCCACTCCCCTCCCTCCTCCCCTCGCCGGGCGGAGCGGGGCGCGAGCACAAAGACTCCAACTTCCGAGCGGGCGCCGGCCCACCCCGCCAACTCCTGGCCCAGGCCCGGCCCGCGAGGAGGAAGCGGCCAGGGAACGCCAGACGGCCGGGGGCAGGCGCGGATGGGCCGGGCCAGCGACACGGGGTTTGGGGGGAGGTGCGGGGGGAGGGGGCCGGGAGTTAGTCCCGCTCCCGGGACGCCCAGAATGGCCGAAAATAAGAGTTCCTAAAAATAGGCAGCAACCCGCGCGAAGAGGTGGGCGGCCGAAAAGGAACAAGGAACACTCCCCCGCACCCCCAAGGAGACGCCCGTGGCCCCCACTCACCCGCGCCGAGAGGTCTGGAGGAAGCCGCGCGGCGCAGAAGGAGGCGGTGCCGCCGCACTCGGGGGCGGAAGGGAAGGAGAGAAGGAGGAAGAAGGCGGCCCCGGCCGCGGCGTGAGGAGCTGAGCACACGCGCGGGAGTCGCCCCCGCCGCCGCTCCCTCAGCTTCTCTCGGCTGTGCCCGCCTTGCGCCCGCGCCGTTCGCGCGCCCCGCCGCACTGACAGCGGCGCGAGCCCCGCAGCCGCGAGTCCTTCCCTCGGCCGACACCACTGAAGCGCGCAGGGATGGGGGAGCCCTGAACGGCTTTCCTCAGCTTGGCCCCGCCCGCCGCTCCAGCCCCGGGCCTGGGCCCTCCCTCCACACCCCCGACTCTGCCTCCAGAGAAGGACACAGTGACACAAGCGCTGGGAGTCCTCAGCCCCACCCTGACACAGCCCGACTTCCCGAGCGCATGGGTTCCCCCCACCCCCTCAGCCTCGCTTTGGAAAGGTCCAGAGCTTCGGCGGGGAGGAAGAGGAAGGCGGGGCCAGGGCGGGGCCTGACAGGGAGGAGGGACTGAGGAGGAAGCCTGGGGAGGCGGGGCTAAGGTCGGGAAAAAAGAGAGAGAGAGAGAGAGAGAGACTCCTCTACACCAATAAGCGAGCCGAAGGCGGGGCAGGGCTGACAGGGTGGTGATGCCAGAGAAGAGAGAAGCGCAAGGCAGGTATGGAAGACCGTGGAGGCCGCGCGGAGCCAGGAGCCAGGGCTGCGCTTGAAAGGAGGGGCTGTGGGTGGGGCTAAACGGAGGCCGTGCCCGTAGGAGGAGTTAAGGGTGGAGGGAGACAAGGGGCGAAACTGGGGAAAGCGGGGCCCTTAGAGGAGGGGGCAGGAGATGGGGCCGAAGAGAGATCCAGAAGGGAGGAAAAATTGAAGCGGGACAGAAGGAGGCGGGCCCGGAAGCAGAACAGGGAGGAGGGGGCCCAAAGGTGGCCACTCTAGGGATGAGCCGGAAGGAGGCTCGTGCTGGAGGTGGGCGGGGCCTGGAGATGGGACCCAAACACGTTGGCGGGGGGCGGTGCCCGAGGAGTGCGGGAGGGACGCGGTAGGAAGGAGCTCCAGGTCCTTTCACTTTCGGAGAACCAGGTGCGTGGACTGGGCTAGGATAGCTCCTCGCAGCCTAGGCTAGGGCTGGGCGGAGAGGCCGCGGTTGGGTTGGGTTTGGGGAGGACGTGCCACTCCCACCTACAAAGGAGGTTAAATTCAAGTACCTTTACCCTTCTAGGGTGCGGGAAATGTTTTATAACCCGATCTAGGTGGTGGTCCTCTCTACTGAATTTTTCTCCTGTCGGAAACTCTCACCCAAATCAGTGTTCCAGGCTCCACGGAACAGCCGGAGGGGCTTGCAAGAGCACTCGAAGACCGTTGCCCTTCTCAGCTATAGACTTCCTTGAGGGCTGGGAACTGTCCAAATTCTCCATCTCCGACCTGTGATTTCATGATTGTATTTTTCACATTGCTGCCCCCAGAACCTGCCTAAGAGACGCGAGTCCTAAAACCTCAGAGTCTGGATGGAATCCTGGCTCTGCCAGACCAACAATTACAACTCTGCTTGTGTTGTTTGATGACCTCCGTGTCTCCCTTCAGAGGAAGAGAAATCAAATTAGAGAGATAGTGACACTGAGACCAAGGCCAGGAACGTTCTTCCCCTATCTCTTCTAACTCTGGTTCCTTCTTATGCCTCAAGTCTCTATTTAAATATCACCTCCTCAGAGAGGATTTTCCTGAACACCCCACCTAAAGATGTTCTCTAATTTGGCCTCTTGTTCATTTCCTTCATGGCATTTCTTATTCTTGTCATTTTTTGGTCTGTTTGTGTGTTTTTGTCTGTCTCGCCACTAGAAGGTAAGTTCCATGAGACCAGAAATCTTTGGTTGTGAGTCCATCACTGTTACCAGACCTGGTACAATGGCTGGTATAGACCTAACGTTCAATAAACACTTGAGTGTTGGGCGCCTGGGTGGCTCAGTCGTTAAGCCTCTGCCTTCGGCTCAGGTCATGATCCCAGGGTCCTGGGATCGAGCCCCGCATCGGGCTCCCTGCTCTGAGGGAAGCCTGCTTGTCCCTCTCCCACTCCCCCTGCTTATGTTCCTCTCTCGCTGTGTCTCTCTCTGTCAAAAAATAAATAAAATCTTTTAAAAAATAAAATAAAAAAATAAACACTTGAGTGAATGAATCAGTCAATCAACCAATTAAGGAATAGGTCCCTGCCAATCTCTTCTGCTCTGTTTCTGGCCACTCCTGGCTACTGGCCTCCCTCCCTTTGTACCAGCCTTAAAACCATGTGTACTTGAATACACCCCAGTCTCTCAGCACCCTCTGCTATAGCATTCTCTACTTGGACTGCTCCTCCCCTTCTGCCTAGATGCCTCCTGTTAATCCTTCAAAACTCAGCTCAGGAACCACCTCCTCTGAGAGGCTTTCTCTGACCTCCCATCCTCCCCACCACCAGGTGTTCACCCCTCCCTGTTCATAGCCTTGATTATGAAACCTGCCTATGCAGGTGATAATCCTCTTCCTGCTGGCACTGAGGATTATATTCATAGCTTCAAAGGTCCTGATCTGCCCTCCGCTACTGTTCGGACCTTATCCCCTATTGTATTGCTTTCACCTCCTCTTACTCGGCTCCAGCCACATTGGCCTTGCGGTTCTTCTGACATGCCAAGCATACTGCTAACTTCAGGGCCTCTGCACTTGCTGTTGTGTCTGCCTCAAATGCTCTCCTCCCAGATGTGGGCGTGGCTCACTCCTTCAGGTTTCCACTCAAAGGTCACTTCCCCAGAGAGGCCTCCCCCGACCCACATTTAAAATAGCAACACCATGGGGCACCTGGGTGGCCCAGTCGGTTAAGCGTCTGTCTTCAGCTCAGGTCATGATCCAGAGATTGAGCCCTTCTCAGGCTCCTTGCTCAGCCTGTTTCTCCCTCTCCCTCAGCCTGCTGTTCCCCCTGCTTGTGCTCGCTCGCTCTCTGTCAAATAAATAAAATCTTTTTAAAAAATTAAAAAATAAAATAGCAACCCCCTGGAGTGCCTGGTTGGCTTAGTTGGTTGAGCATCCGATTCTTGGTTTCAGCTTAGGTCATGATCTCAGGATCCTGAGATTGAGGCCCATGTCTTGCTCTGCACTCAGGGCTGCTTGAGATTCTCTCTCCCTCTCCCTCTGCCACTCCTGCTCACTCACTCACCCTCCCAAAAATAAATAAATCTTTAAAAAATAAAATAGCAACACCCTACTTCTCTGTACCCTTTCCTGCTGGATTTTTCTCCATAGCACTTATTACCACCTGAAATATTATTTGTTCATTTGTTTGTTGTCTCTTTCCTGTCCCCACCTTCTACTACACTTTTTGTGATCTTCACAAAGACAAGATTTTGTCTGTTTTGCTCATTCCTCATCCCTAGAATGAATATTTGTTGAATGAATGACTATGAATTAAACAGAGAAGTGTTAGGAATATTCTGTGTTGTCCAGAAGAATCCCTGAAGATTAAAGCATGAAGGAAGATGATCTGGGATCTTGAGATCAAGCCCCACATTGGGCTCCATGCTCAGGGTGGAGTCGGCCTGGGATTCTCTCTCCCCCTCTCTGCCCCTCCCACTTGTGTGCACATTCTCTCTCTCTCTTTCTCTCAAAAAAATAAATCTTTAAAATTTTTAAAAGAATAGATCGATGATAGGAATTGGCTCACCTGGTTATAGAGGCCGAGAAGTCCCATGATCTGCCATCTGCACGCTAGAGAACCAGCAAAGCTAGTGGTATAATTCAGTCCAAGTCCAAAAGCCCAAGAACCAGGAGCAGTGATGTCCAGTGTCCTGGGCAAGAGAAGATGGATGTCAGTTCACGCAAAGAGCAAATTTGCCTTTTTATTCTAATCTGTCTTCAACAGATTAGATGACACCCACCTGCATTGGTGAGGGTGATCTTAGTGTACCAATTCAAATGCTAATCTCTTCCAGAAACACCCTCACAGATACACCCAGAAATGTTTTACCACCTATCTGGGCATGCTTTAGCCCAGTCAACTTGAGACATAAAATTGACTATCACAGCCACCATGAGGGAAAGCCAGCCAGAGAAATAAAGCCATCACATGGAGGAGGGCAGGACTAAGAAAACATTATAGAAAAAATGAGCCAGAGACCTGATAAAACCATACCTGAAGCTTGACCCACCTCTGGACTTTTCCATGAACCAATATGTCTTTATGGTTTGAGTAGCTTTAGTTGGGGTTTTTGTAACTTGCACTGAAAACAAATTTCCTAGCAGATGAGTAGGGTTCAACAGGTGGAGGTATAATGCCTCACATTTTTATGGGGAGTTTGTTTACAGAATGCTGAAGGGTATTCCAGATAGGGAGACTAACAAGTATAAAGGCAGGAATGTAAGAACTAGCACAAGGTATGAGCTGCGTTGGGAAAGATGAGATATAAAAGATAGGCTAGAACTAGTATCTAGAGGAACTGGGTTTCTACACTCAAGTTGGTAGATAGTGGGAATCACTGAAAAGTTTTGAGCAGAAGGTGCTTTAAAACGATAAAGTGTCAAGGTCAGAACTAACTTTAGAAGTAATCTGATTCAACTTTGAGCTGTTTTGTCTTCATTTCAATGTGACACTGCCAATGCCTCACAGATGGGAGGCAAAGGAATCAGGATTTGAACCCAGGGCCAGCTGAGCCCCAAGGCATACATTGAACCTCTTCCTCTCTCCACCACTAATTCTGCCCTATGAGCCCACCCTGAATGGGTGAATCTCTCTTCAAAGATTTGACCATGAGGTTTGTAGAGCTACCTGAGGTAGGATGAGGAAGATGGATGTGAAAGATAGGAGAGTAGAAGGACCCAACAGGTGTCTTCATTGGAGGCAAGGAATGAAGGCAGATGAGGAAGGCAAGTGAATTAGGAGGAAGGGACAAATGAGGGAGAAGGTGGTAAGGGAGAATCAGCAGGATGTGGAGAAGGAGCAAATGGAAATGGAGGGATATAAGAAGTCATTGAGGAAGCCACAGGCTTGTCAGAACGGGTTGAAAAATCAGATGCCTAAGGGCCAGGCAGGGACCATAAATGAGCAAAGTGGGTAAGATAATAAAGAGTAAAGGGGTCTGTAGTAAGCTGGGAGCTCATGCTCCTTCAAGAGGAGGCAACCACTATACTAGTCATGTGGGATAGAGATGCCCAGGATTATTGCCAGTTGCCAGGTGTTAAAAAAACAAAAACAATTAAAAAAAAAAAACCCTGCAAGTCCAGATTTTTATATGAAATCATCTGGTTTTTAAGTGCTGGCACCTAATTCAAATTAAAAAAGCACTGTCCTGGCCAAAAGACTCACACCTTAGGGCTGAGTTCGGCCTGTGAGCAGCTAGTTTGTGCCTGCTAATCAATTTTGGTCCAAACCCCCTTCACTACTTACCAGCTGTGTGCTCTTGAGCAAATTGCTTCACCTCTGAAGTCCCAGGTTCTTTTTTTTTTTTTAAGAGAGATTTTTCTTAATTTCTTTGAGACAGAGAGCATGCGTGCACAAGCAGGGGGTTAGGGGGTGGCAGAGGAAGAGGGAGAAGCAGACTCCCTGCTGAGCAGGGAGTCCAACGTGGGGCTCAATCCCAGGACCCCGGGATCATGACCTGAGCCGAAGGCAGACGCTTAACAGACTGAATCACCCTGGTGCCCCGGAAGTCCCAGGTTCTTATTTGCAAAATGGGGATAATTAATTCCCCACATTAGAGGGTTGCTGTAAGGATTTTTAAAAATAAATGTATGTAAACCACTTAGCACAGTACCTGACCAAGGGCAAGCAAACATTCAAAATAATTTTATCATCAGTGTGAAGGTTATTTTTTTTCCTGTAACCCATGAAATCATGAACTAGATAAACTAGAAAGGTCTTCAAAGACATCTCATCCAGGGGGTTTCAAACCAGTTAAGCTCTAGAACCCTCTTTTAAGCCAGACTTTTCACAGAAAGGCAGTGAATAAAACAGATGGGGGAGGGAAGTGGCTCTGAGTAGGGGAGGGAAACCCAGAGTCTGGCCTACTAGGCCTTCCCACCCCACAAGCAACAAACCACCCTCCTTAAGCTGTAGTCCCTCCACAAAATTCCAGGGTGTTACAGAACACAGCTTGAGAATCATCATTATATTCCAGGTCCCATTTTAGAAATATGGAAACTAAGGCTCAGGAAGGCATAGAAATTTGCCTAACTTTCAGTGACAGGAAGGGATTCCTGCCTTCCATGCTACTGCACTTTCCAGTAGGAATGGCGCTCCCTCCTTCCTGTCCACCAGGTTGAGAATAAGCTCTCTCTTCGTGTAGGGAGTAGCCCCCCTAGCATTGACCCAAAGCCCCAGGATATAGCCAGGGTTGATGGTGGCCAACTAGTGGGGGTGGGGAATGAACTCAGGCTTACAGAAGTAGAAAAGGAATTTATCTGGAGGGTACTGGGATCTCAGAGAGCGGAGGTGCCAGGACCAGGGACACAGATGTTGCTAGAACTCTTCCCCAGTCCTTGTCTTTCCTTCTCTCTGCATGTAAGCTTTTCTGCTCAAGGCTGGACACAGCTGCCATAGCTCTCAGCACTCGCAACTCTCAGCTGCTCCACCAGACAGCCTGCAGCTTTCTGCTTCCAGTCTTAATGACAGAATTTTAAGCAAAGACTTTGCCCCTCCATGAGCAGGTGCTCATCCTGAGACCAATTATCCACTGCTGGTGGGGTCAGGTACTGTGACTGGCCCAGCTTGAGCAAGGTGCCCACTCTGTAACCAATCATTGTCAATAGGGATGTGAGATGGATAAAAAGATGGCAGCCCCCATTAGAACCACATGGTTAGAGAAGGGGACGAGCATTTCTCTCCTCAGTGAAGCTTACCTCATCTCCCCTGCCATGCACACTTGCCACTAGCTAAGTTTAAATGAAAGGTTCCACTCTCCAAGCTTTGTTGCCCTTTATAACTATTAGAGAACACACATCCAGCTTACCTAGAGAATGGAGGCATGTCTTGTCAATCTTTGCATCCTTGCAACACAGTCAAACAAGAAGCCCCCCTAAGTGCTGTCAGATTGGATTGGACTGAACTGATCCTTGGAGGTGTTTAGTCCAACTCACCCATTTCATAGATAGAGAAATGAGACCTAGAAAGGGTAACTCACATGTCATGAATGCTGAAAGCTGTCCATCAGAAGAGTTGCAGAACCAGGGCTGGAGACCGCTCATCTTGACTTCTAGTCCAGGGCAGATTAAACTCTGTGTTTAATCCTTGCCAATAGGGACATCTGAAAAGAATAGAAGGCATATCTTATTGGCAAATCTTAGCCAGGAGCCCAAACCTCCCTAGTGTTCAGTAATTGATGACATCAGAGCCAGATAGAGCCAGATATCAAATGAACAGGCCTCGGTTCCAACCCCAACACTGCCTCTTACTGGACAAGTTTCTCGGGCTCTCTAAGCCCCCAATTTTCTTCTCTGTAAAATGGGCATAAATTACATTTACCTTAAAAGTTGGGAAGACTAGCAATAATGTGTATAGTGTCCCTGACACATAGAAGGTCCTCAAGAAATAGTAAGCTCTTCTAATGATTGTTGATGATAAAGAGGATGAAAAAAACAAGAACTCTGGAAAAAGAAAAAAAAAGAGCTCTGATTTTTCAAAGGAAAAAGAATTGTTCCTGAGGTTCTTCTCTTGGAGAACATAAATCCATATCTTTCCTGAACAAAGGAACTCCCTTTGTTAGAAGGGAAGAGGAGGAGAGAAAGTGGGCAAGCTGTGACAGTCTCTACCTTCCCCTGAACTTTGCTCTGCCATCTCTACCCCATCTGCTCCATCCCACAGCAGTGCTGAGCTCAAGTCACATCCATGCTGTTGTGAGACCACCAGCTTTGGGCCACCCTAGCTGGGAGGGAGGAAGTACATGAGGCAGTTCAGAAGGCTCCCCCATGACAGCAGATAGCAGGGCTGGAGCATATGGTCCCCACCCCTGCTACTGGTGGCTCAAGGTTATGGGGAAGCTCTCACATAGGTTAATGGAAGGTTGTCTCTCATTCCTCACTGGCTCAGCCCTAGAGCCCTATCTCTCCTCTCTGCCTTACTACTAGGTCTCCAAATTTATCAAACAGTAGACAGGCTGGCATCTTTAAAGTATGATCTTCACTAAGTAGGGAGAAAATTATTCCATACCTTCCCTCCCAATGCCTCCTTCACCAGGGACTTTCAGCCTCCTAATAAGAGGGGACACCTCCTCCCACTTCCCAGTGACCTTCTCCCCCCGGGCCCCACCATTGCATCCATGAGCCACAACACCAAGATCAGATGCATCAACATTAATTGAAATTGACATTAAGGGCTCACTTGCTCAAGCAGAAGCACATTAGAAGAAATATAAACGAGGAAGGTTTGTGTCTGTGGCATTTGTTCTAATGAGAAAAGCTATCCCTAGAGCATCTTGTTCAAAAAATACTAAGTGCCCAGGAAATGACAGATACATTAGGCCTGCCACCCCCTCCCCACCCCCAATATTCAGAAGACTCGTTCACACTTCCTGAGACTTTCCCATCAGCCTTGCTTCAATCCTTGCCTCCCAGGTGCATTTCTGTAAGAGTTGTCCACCACATTACCCTTCATGTTCTCCATCGACTTCAACAAATCCATTTCTCCATATTCTTTTAAGAGTTCTTGACCAGATGTTCTTATTTGCTGTTGTACCTCAGGAATTCTTGCCCAGATGGCCCAAGAATTTAGCTTGGATACAACCAGGGGACCCAGAGACTTAAAGAATCACAACTGGAATAGACAGGGAGATATCCAAGTACTCAGATATCTATAAAAAGAACATAAAATGTTTTTTAAATTGTGCTCTAAGTGGTACATTATCTTTTTATGGGTATTAATGGGTGGTCGTAGGTTATAGATACTATTTTTCCCTGCACAGTATAATTTCCCCTTTTCTTGATATCAGCACCTGACTTTCCTATGAACCTCCACTCCCATTCTTGATCCAGGCCATAAACTGGGGATACTAAAATTAGACAGCCCAGGGCACCTGGGTGCTTGGATGGTTAAGGGTCTGCCTTTGGCTCAGGTCATGATCCTGGGGTCCTGGGATCAAGCCCCGCATTGGGCTCTCTACTAGGCAGGAGGCCTGCTTCTCCCTCTCCCACTCCCCCTGCTTGTGTTTCCTCTCTCTCTGTCAAATAAATAAATAAATAAAGTCTTTAAAAATATATATTAAAGGGCGCCTGGGTGGCTCAGTTGGTTAAGCGACTGCCTTCGGCTCAGGTCATGATCCCGGAGTCCCGGGATCGAGTCCCGCATCAGGCTCCCTGCTCGGCGAGGAGCCTACTTCTCCCTCTGACCCTCCCCCCCCCATGTACTCTCTCTCTCTCTCCCATTCTCGCTCTCTCACATAAATAAATCTTTAAAATATATATATATATATTTAAAAAAAAAGAAAAACCCACAGCAAATATCATTCTCAGTGGGGAAAAACTGAGAGCTTTCCCCCTAAGGTCCGGAACATGGCAGGGATGTCCACTATTACCACTGCTGTTCAACATAGTACTAGAAGTCCTAGCCTCAGCAATCAGACAACAAAAAGGAATAAAAGGCATCTGAATCAGCAAAGAAGAAGTCAAACTCTCACTTTTTGCAGATGACATGATACTCTATGTGGAAAACCCAAAAGACTCCACCCAGAAATTGCTAGAACTCATACAGGAATTCAGTACAGTGGCAGGACATAAAATCAATGCACAGAGAGCAGTTGCATTTCTATACACCAACAATGAGACAGAAGAAAGAGAAATTAAGGAGTCGATTTCATTTACGATTGTACCCAAAACCATAAGATACCTAGGAATAAACATAACCAAAGAGGCAAAGGATCTGTATTCAGAAAACTACAGAATACTCATGAAAGAAAGACACAAAGAAATGGAAAAATGTTCCATGCTCACGGATTGGAAGAACAAGTATTGTTAAAATGTCTATGCTACCTAGAGCAATCTACACATTCAATGCAATCCCTATCAAAGTACCATCAACCTTTTTCACAGAACTGGAACAGATATTCCTAAAATTTGTATGGAACCAGAAAAGACCCTGAATAGCCAAAGGAATGTTAAAAAGAAAACCAAAACTGGTGGCATCATAATTCCGGACTTCAAGCTCTATTACAAAGCTGTAATCATCAAGGCAGTATGGTACTGGCACAAAAACAGACACATAGATCAATGGAACAGAATCGAGAACCCAGAAATGGATCCTCAACTCTATGGTCAACTCATCTTTGACAAAGTGGGAAAGAATATCCAATGGAAAAAAGACAGTCTCTTCAACAAATGGTGTTGGGAAAATTGGACAGTCACATGCAGAAGAATGAAACTGGACCATTTCCTTACATCACACATAAAAATAGACTCAAAATGGATGAAAGACCTAAATGTGAGACAGGGATCCATCAAAATCCTAGAGGAGAACACAGGCAGCAACCTCTGTGACCTCAGCTGCAGCAACTTCTGGCTAGACACGTCTCCAAAGGCAAGGGAAACAAAGGCAAAAATGAGCTATTGGGACTTCATCAAGATTAAAAGCTTTTGCACAGCAAAGGAAACAGTCGACAAAACCAAAAGACAGCTGACAAAATGGGAGAAGATATTTGCAAATGACATATCAGATAAAGGGCTAGTATCCAAAATCTATAAAGAATTTATCCAACTCAACACCCAAAGAACAAATAATCTAGTCAAGAAATGGGCAGAAGACATGAACAGACATCTCTCCAAAGAAGTCATCCAAATGCCCAACAGGCACATGAAAAAGGGTTCAACATCACTTGGCATCAGGGAAATACAAATCAAAACCACAATAAGATACCACCTCACACCAGTCAGAACGGCTACAATCAACAAGTCAGGAAATGACAGATGTTGGGGAGGATGTGGAGAAAGGAGAACCCTCCTACACTGTTGGTGGGAATGCAAGCTGGTGCAGCCACTCTGGAAAACAGTATGGAGGTTCCTCAAGAAGTTGAAAATAGAGCTACCCAGGCAACCCTATTGGGACCCCTCTCACTCCTGAGAGCTTTTCAGTATCCTTACTTAATAAACTTCTATCGCTTTTCTCACTCTCCTTTGTGAGATTCATTCTTCGACTCCATGAGACAAGAACCTCGCTCTCCCACATCGCCGGCAGCTTTGTACTATCACTTTGCTATTGCTCAATAAACCTTGCTTTGCTGTCCACCAAAAAAAAGAAAAGAAAGAAAGAAAGAAAATAGAGCTACTCTATGACCCAGCAATAGCACTCCTGGGTATGTACCCCAAAGATACAAATGTAGTGATCTGAAGGGGCACCTGCACCCCAATGTTTATAGCAGCAATGTCCACAGTAGCCAAACTATGGAAAGAGCCCAGATGTCCATCGACAGTTGAAGGGATAAAGAAGATGTGGTATATATATACAATGGGATATTACTCAGCCATCAAAAAAATGAAATCTTGCCATTTGCAACAATGTGGATGGAACTAGAGGGTATTATGCTAAACAAAATAAGTCAGTCAGAGAAAGACAATTATCATATGATCTCACTGATATGTAGAATTTAAGAAACAAGGCAGAGGATCATAGGGGAAGAGAGGAAAAAAAGAAACGACGAAACCAGAGAGGGAGACAAACATAAGAGACTCTTAATCTCAGGAAACAAACTGAGGGTTGCTGGAAGAGAGAGGGATAAGGGGGTGGGGTAAATGGGTGATGGACATTGGGGAGGGTATGTGTTGTAATGAGCACTAGGTATTATGTAAGACTGATGAATCATAGACCTGTACCCCTGAAACAAATAATACATTATATGTTAATTAATTGTATTTAAATTTAAAAAACCCCAAAAAACAAAACAAAACAAAAAAACCCAGTCATGCTCTAAAACAATGTAAAAAAGCTGGCAATCTTCTCATATAAAGATTTTGGGTTTGAAGGTCTTTTTTAAATAAAGATTTATTAAGAATAAAAAAAGATTCTAGGCCAATTTATCAGGAGAGAGAATTCTGAGTGGGGAGATTCATGGACCATCAAATTTCATGCTGCAGGTAAAAGCGCACTCTCCCTGTTCTAGCCATTGGTCAGATACCATGAAATAATTATGCTAGGCCATTACTTTGATGGTCCCCAATGAACCACACTTCCCAAGAGTCAACTCTTATATAGTCTTTTCCCATATTGACAGTGGGCTTGGCCATGTGATAAACTTTAACCAATGGGACATTAGTAAGCCAGGTACAAGCAGAGACTTAATAAACGCTTTCACACTGGCTTATCCTCTCGGAATGCTTGTTCCTTTGCGCCCTGAACAACAACGTAAGAATGACTAGAGAGACCAAATGAGGAGAGTCAGAATCCTAGCCATTAACCAACGTGCCCCCTGATTACAACCACCAGAGTGATCACCAGCAAGATCAGTGGAAAAACCACCTATCTGAGCTGAACCTAAACTGCACAATCATGAAAAAATAAAATGGTTGTTTTAAACTATTAAGTTGGGGTGCTTTTTTTACATAGCAACAGACAATCAAATCAGCAATAATGTTCAATAACCTTTCTTAGCTCCACAAAATTCTCAAAACCTTCCCACACCTAAGAGAGTGGGACTGTTAATAACCTCATTTTACAGATGGGAAAGCTGAGGCCCAAAAAAGGGAAATAATATCCCCAGCCAAGCAGAAAGTGAGCTGCCCCACTCATACACTTCTGAGTCAGCTCCTTCCACTGCATTTCCCACTGCAATAACTTCTATCCAAATGGATAAATGTATCAACAGCAGCAGAATTGCTTGGCTGTATGAGCTTAGACAACTCAAATCACTTCCCTAAGCTTCAGTCTTTCCAATGTTTCAGTGAAGGGGAAAACTCAGAAGCTCATAGGAACCAGGCAAATCACAGACAAGGGAAGCAGGCCAGGCCGGGGCAGTGGTGGTGGGTGAGCACACATACCAGCTCCAGCAGTGTTACCATGTGGAATCTGGGCCCCGTGTGGCAGATCGCCTGATTTTTTTTTCCCCTTGGAGAGATAGGAAATACAGGTTATAATGTGAAGTTTCCCAATGTTAAAATATTACTAATTCATTTGAATTAAAAAAAAATACTATGTGGAACAACAACAACAAAAATTATATTCATTTGGTCTTTGGGCTGTTCTTTTGAAAACTTTTGACCACTTTATTTCAAAATGCCCTGCCAGGGGTGCCTGGGTGGCTCAGTCAGTTAAATGTCTGCCTTCAGCTCAGGTCATGATCCCGGGGTCCTAGGATCAAGCCCCATGGCAGGCTCCCTGCTCAGCCAAGAGTGTGCTTCTCACTCTCCCTTTGCCCCTCTCCCCTACTCATGCTCTCTCTCTGGCTCTCTCTCAAATAAATAAATAAAATCTTAAAAAAAAAAAAAACACCAAAGTGCCCTGCCAGAGTTTAAACTATCATCAAATAAAGATGCCTACCTGTCCTACTTAGGCCCTACACACACATAACATTTCCATCTATCCCACTTGCGTCATAGGTCTGAAGAGCAAGAGAGCCTTGGGTGTGACCACCATGTTCTTCCAGAGTCCAGCCTGCCCATACTTCTGCTGCAGGGAAAGAGGTGCAAAGTCCTAGCCTCCAAAGCCTAAAATGGGTAGAACCTCAGTAGAAGGCTAGGAGTAGAAGGGAAATAACATCTCCTCAGTACTTACTGTGTGCTAGGCATTACAGCAGACACTCGGCAGCATCAAAAATGGTGACGATGCATGGTGCACTGGGTGTTATGAACAAACAATGAATCATGGAACACTGCATCAAAAACTAATGATGTAATATATGGTGATTAACATAACAATAAAAAAAAAATGGTGACGAGCCCAGACCTTCACACCCAAACAGATCTGGGTTTGAATCCTGACCCTACCACTTGTGAATTATGTATCCTTGGGCTTATCCCTTCCCTCTCCTGGCCTCAGTTTACTCCTTTTTTACAATAGAAATCTTAACGTTTCCAGTCCCTCAAGGTTTGGTGGGAATTAAACAAAATTTATATGTGGCAGATATTGTGAGCTGGGTACCCCCAAATTGTTTACAGCCTCCCTTGCCATGAAGGCTGGCTTGATTTCCTAGGTTCCCTAGCAGGTAGGGTTGCCCATACAACCTAGGTGACAGAGTTCTGGCTAGTGATATGTAAGTGAAAGTTGTTTGGTGTTACTTATCTGATAAGTATTTTTTTAATTCAAGAATAATTAACATACAGCATTATATTAGTTTCAAGTGCACAATATAATGATTCAACAGATCTATACATTAGTCAGTGTTCATCACGAAAAGTGTACTTCCAGAAAAGTTGTGGAGTTTTTTTTTAGAGCCAGACAACTGGCATTCTTCAGCCTTTTGTACTTACCCTGTGTTCTGCCTAGAACACAGAAGTGATGCAAAGGTATAGCAGGCATCTTGAAATCTTGAGAACAAACTCTGACTTGATAAGAATGATAAAGCAGAAAAACAGAAAGAGCCTGGGTTCCTCCAGACTTCTTTTTTTTTTTTTTTAAGATTTTGTTTATTTATTTGACAGAGAGAGACAGCAAGAAAGGGAACACAAGCAGGGGGAGTGGGAAAGGGAGAAGCAGGCCTCCCGCTGAGCAGGGAGCCCAATGCAGGGCTCGATCCCAGGACCCTGAGATCATGACCTGAGCCGAAGGCAGTTGCTTAACCAACTGAGCCACCCAGGCGCCCTCCTCCAGACTTCTTATGCGAGATAAATGAAGCCCGATATATTCATGCCACTGTTACTTTTGATTTTTGCTTCTTGCCACCAAGCACATTTCTGACTCAGACAGCATAATATCTGGTTCATTGTAGTACTCAATAAATACTACCTTTGTTATTTTGCCTATGTTACTTTTCATAATCATAACCACCTTTGCTGTATTATTTTTTAAGATTTTATTTATTTATTTGAGAGAGGGTGCAAGTGGGAGGGACAGAGACTCTAAAGCAGACTCCGCCCTGAGCACAGAGCCCAATGCAGAGCTCAGTCTCACAACCCTGCAATCATGACCTGAGCCAAAACCAAGAGTCGGATGCTCACCCGACTGAGCCATCCAGTCACCTCTATGCTGTGAGTATTATTACCCTCAGTTTAGAAGGAAGAAAGTCAGACCTCTTCCCAGAGTGGGTTATAAAGTTTCAATGAAATGGGTAGCCATAATAACAGCAAACATTTATCAGCATTTGCTATGTTCCTGGCACAGTTCTAAGTGTTTCACAAGTATTAACTCACTTACTCCTTACAACATCCCTGGAGGAAAATGTTATTATTATTCCCACCTAACAGATGAGGAAACTGAGAGCAAAGAGGTTAAGAGACTTGCCCAAGGTCATACAGCTAGCAAGTAGCAGATCCAGGACTTGAACTCAGCAGTTTTAGGGCAGTGCCTGGCACCTGGGGATATGTGGGGGGTGTGTGTGTGCGCGCGCGCGCGCACGCGTGTGCATGCGCATGCGTGCGTGTGTTTTAATTAGAAAAAAAGAATGTAGCTCATACAAGTTGTGACTTGTCTCAAGCCACACAGCTAGGAGGAGGTGGTAAATTTGAATCCAGGATTTGGACCCATGTCTGGCTGACTCCAGACCCACATCATTAAGGGGATCCCTGTGAGTGAAGAGGTGTGTGGCCTGTAACGTCGAAGAGTCACATATATTTGCATCATGATGAGAGGCTATGCCAAGAAAAAAGCCTTGAACCATCCTCAAGATTGCTGCCCCATCCAGATGAAGAACCCAAGGCTCAGAGAGGGAACACGACTCGCCCAAGGTCATCCAACTAGAAAGGGGCAGTGCTGGGCCTGGGATCCATGGAGCTCTACTCCATAACTATGGGGATATAGAGGCTGGAGGAGGGCTGTTCATCCCTGATCATAATGAGCCTTGAACAGAGAAATGTAGTGGCAGCAAGTGACAACCCAGCCATTATTTATATTAATTAAGAGGGCATTAAATTGAAGGGACACACATAGCTCTTCAGTTACCAGCCGGTGCTCTGACAGCCTCACTCTTCTCTCTAAGTCCAACTCTGCTTGCATGGGGTGCAGAGAGCGGCCCCTCACACTGACTCTCTACTAAAGAGCTTAATTGTCCAAGAGAAAATACCAGCAGTCCTGCCCAGCTCTGGGCAAAGCTGCAATAAACTAATTGAAATTAAATGGTTTGGATCTCAGAAGGCAAGGGGACACCGGTAGGGAAATATAGAGTATCTATTCATTCAACAAATATTTAATTAGCATTTTTATGTACCAGCCACAGTGCCATAAACTATAAATATGGCAAAGGCCAAATCAGGTAAAGGCCCTGCCTTCATGGAGATTATATTTGTAGGAGGATTGAAATCTACCCTCTACAACTCATAGGCACACCCACAAAAAAGTATAGGTTACTTTTTATAAGTGACTTAATTTTTTCTTGTGTCGCCCCTATTATTGAGAGAAAAAGAGAAACATGATTATTAACAGTACCTTAGTCTCTGCCAGTTGAAAACAGTCTCATGTAGGTATTTAGTATCTTTTGAGTTAAGGGCTCATCTTTCTTTTGACCCCTACCCCTTCCTCTACTCAAGGTGGCATGTGGGTGTCAGCCAGTCCATACATGGATCCTTGTGATATCCTCTGGGACAGTTACCTAAGAGGTCGGGAGACAGTATGTGGACCCATACGTGGCCCATCCTCCCCTCCCCACTGATTCAGTGGGAGGGTGGGAAACCCCAGGATACCAGAGCTTATAGGAAGGAAGACCCATCTGTAGCCAAAAGCCAGAGCCGTCCCATATCTCCTTAGCATTCACCTCCATAGTCCAAGATGATTACTACAGCTATGACCCAAAAGACTCAGTTACAAGAGCACGCTTGGCCCACGCACCAGATAATGCAGCATTACTGGTGATGATGCCCAATATCCTTCAACCAATTACAGATGGGAAGCTGATGGCTACCAGCATCCTCACCCTTCATGTGGGACAACTCAGAAGGGTGTTCTTGTCTCCCAGAGTTCCCCAGTGGGATTAGCTCGAGTTGCCCACAGTGGTAAATTACATGATCACACATAATTCACTGGCAGCCTTTCCTTCGCTGTCTTGCTCCCCACCCTACCAACAGTGTTTCTTGAGATCATCCCCCAAATTAACTACTTGGTCTCAAATTCTTGTCCCAACGTCTACAATGAGCAAGCCCTAAGGCACCATCCATTCAATAGCTTTTAAATGTCATATTAGGTAATGATAGATAATAAGCAAATATAGCAGAAGCCCCTTTATCTCATGCTGTCACGACAGATATTTGAGGGCGCCTGGGTGGCTCAGTTGGTTAAGCGACTGCCTTCGGCTCAGGTCATGATCCTCGAGTCCCGGGATTGAGTCCCACATCGGGCTCCCTGCTCAGCGGGGAGTCTGCTTCTCCCTCTGACCCTCCCCCCTCTCATGTGCTCTCTCTCTCTCTCTCATTCTCGCTCTCTCAAATAAATAAATAAAATCTTTAAAAAAAAGACAGATAACACAATGGAATATTATGCAGCCATCAAAAGGAATGAGATCTTGCCATTTGCAACGACGTGGATGGAACTGGAGGGTGTTATGCTGAGTGAAATAAGTCAATCAGAGAAAGACATGTATCACATGACCTCACTGATATGAGGAATTCTTAATCTCAGGAAACAAACTGAGTGTTACTGGAGTGGTTGGGGGTGGGAGGGATGGGATGGCTGGGTGATAGACATTGGGGAGGGTATGTGCTACGGTGAGCGCTGTGAATTGTACAAGACTGTTGAATCACAGATCTGTACTTCTGAAACAAATAACGCAACATATTTTAAGAAAAAAGGAAAAGAAGAAGATAACAGGAGAGGAAGAAAAGGGGAGTATGTCAGAGGGGGAGACGAACCATGAGAGATGATGGACTCTGAAAAACAAACTGAGGGTTCTAGAGGGTAGGGGGGTGGGGGGATGGGTTAGCCTGGTGATGGGTATTGAGGAGGGCACGTTTTGCATGGTGCACTGGGTGTTATGAACAAACAATGAATCATGGAACACTGCATCAAAAACTAATGATGTAATATATGGTGATTAACATAACAATAAAAAAATTAAAAAAAAAAAAGACAGATATTTGATCAGTGCATCAAAATTCGTCCAAATGGGGATTAATTATAACATACGATACATATATACCTCAAACATTTTCACTTGGTCTAAAATAAATAAATGTACAGATGCCAATTTTTTTTAAAGATTTTATTTGTTTATTTGACAGAGAGAGAGACAGAGAGAGCAGGAACACGAGCAGGGGGAGGGGAGAGGGAGAAGAAGCAGGCCTCCCGCCAAGCAGGGAGCCCGATGCGGGGCTCAATCCCAGGACCCTGGGATCATGACCTGAGCCGAAGGCAGACGCTTAACGACTGAGCCACCGAGGTGCCCCAGGTGCCAATCTTTTGACAGAGGACCAATCTTCAGAAAATTCAGCATTAGTGCTCGCTTCGGCAGCACATATACTAAAATTGGAACGATACAGAGAAGATTAGCATGGCCCCTGCACAAGGATGACACACAAATTTGTGAAGCGTTTCATATTTTTGTGTAAGACTAATGAACCACAGACCTGTACCCCTGAAACAAATAATACATTATATGTTAATAAAAAAATTAAAAAAAAAAGAAAATTCAACATTACTCACGAAGGCTTCAGGGTGAGTAGAGATATACCTGGAGAGAACTTGAAGCGGCAAAGGGATGACAGAAGGGAATTAACTGGCGGCATGGCAGAGGCAACTCTAGGACTCAAGGCTGTGAGTTCCAACCCTCATGTTAAGGTCGAAATGACCCCAAGCTTCAAGCAGTCACGATTACAGGGAAGCTAGCCAGGAACGAGCCCTCCCAGGGGCCCAGGGACAGTGGGCAACCATATTTCCCAGCACCACTACCCCAAAGAGGTGGGCAATTACTGTCCAGTCCAGTTCAACATCCCAGGACAGCTACCCTGGTGGTGTTTAACCTGCCCCAGCCAGTGACCCACAGAGACCAAATACAGAGGGCCCTCAAAGAGAGTGTGAGCTGGAACTGCCTCCCAGAATAGTGTGTTATTTTATAACAGGGTCACAGGACATCCATATGGGAAGTCTTCCAGATCACCCCAACCCCTGCCAGTGTATAGATGGGCTTCCTAAAGTGCAGATTAAGGAAAGGGCTTGTTACCAACTTTATAGTTCTCATAAGGAGCACTATAGTTCACGCAAACTAAAGTGGTTTCACAGTTCCCAATGGTTTCCCCAGTAGCCATGCCAGTGCTCCCCACCTTTATTCTGGAAATGAAGTCCTAGTGGTTAGTCCAGGCCATGAGCATGTGACTCAAAGCAGGCCAGTTAGGCGGTGCCTGGGTGGCACAGTCATTTAGGCACCGGACTCTTGGTTTCCACAGGGGTTGTGATCTCAGGGTTTTGAGATCCGAACCCGTGTTGGGCCCCACGCTTAGCACGGAGTCTGCTTGAGATTCTCTCTCCCTCTCCCTCTGCCCCCCCCAAAGTAAATAAATAAATGTTTAAAAAAACAAAAGGAGGGTTCACCTGGGTGGCACAGTTAAGCATCCAACTCTTGGTTTTGGCTCAGGTTGTGAGATCGGCCCCAAGTTCTCTCTCCCTCTCCCTGCCCCTTCCCCTGTGTGCTCTCTCTCTCTCTCTCTCTCTCTCTTTCTAAAATAAATAAATATATCTTAAAACAAACAAACAAATAAACAAAAAGGCCAATTAAAGACATCTCCTGGAACTGCTTACATCAGAGCTAAGGGAGAGACTTTCTCTATCCTCCATGAGCTGCTGAAGCTGAAAGGCTGCGATTCTAGAGTTGCTAGAATCCACATTCCCCTCCCTGGGGAGAAAGCCCAACTGTGATACGCAACAAGGGCCCCAACAAGCATAGAGCAGCAGAGAAAAGTGAGGGAGAGAAGAGCCTGACAGCATTTGGATATCTGAATCCGCTCATCACTAGATCAGCTCTACCCTATGCTGTCCATGGTTTGGTCATGTGAGCCAATAAATCCCCTTTCGTGCTCAAACTAGTTATAGAGTTGGGTTTCTACCACTTCCAACAAAGACTCTGACTAATACAGACATCCCTAGCAATGGAAAAGGTGAGGAGGCTGCAGGTGGCCTCCCAGGCAACAGAGGTTCACCATCAGGGTCTGGGACAACAGAGGAGGGGCCACATAGAGATGACTGCCAATAGCTAGTCTTTAAGCATATAGGAAATACCTGCTGGGGAATATACATAATTCTTTTCATACACACACACAGTCACACACGTGCGCACACACACCAGGGATAAAAGGGGAAAAGAGCTTTAAGGAAAAGGTATCACCATAACAGAACACTCTGAGTCAGGTACTTATTCACCCCCTTGTAAAGCCCAGCCCCTAGGTATGTTCTAACTATATAAGGCAGCAGAAAAACTAGACACATTAGCTATTGTTCTGACTCTTATTCTCTTTCTCTTTTCTGAAGCATTTCTAAATTAATGTATTCCCTTTTATAACTTTAAATAGCCATAAAAACTAGAACAGATCCATTCTTTATGAAGAATTGCACAATGTGTATGTATCGCCTCTCAAACAGAAGGCCTTGTGTGCATGTGAAAGCTTGAACATAAAGCACTGGGGTTATTTGTCAATTCCTTCAGGAGCAGGCCCCAGCTTGGTGGGCAGAGGAGGGCGCTTAGAAGCATAAACTTGGCACCAATGTTTTATTTCTTTTTTATTATTGGGAAGAAATGTTGGTTAACTGAGAAAAGTGAATGTAAGTGTTTTTAAAGCCCCATTCAGGAAGGTGGGGGAGGAAGCCACTGTGTGAATGTTTATTGTCTGAGGCTGAATTGTATGTTGATGCTTTGGGATTGAAGGGAAAATATGGGGAAGGTTTTGCAAAGGGGGCTTGAGGTCCTGTGTGAGTAAAAAACAAGAGGAACCATGGGCTTTTGACAGATGACAGATTAGATTGTTGTCAGAATATCTCCTCCCTTCCCCTCTACCTCCGTGGGTGGAGTATACTTCCTCACCTCCTGACTTTGTGCTTGGCCGTTAAACTTCCTTTGGCTAATAGGCTTAAAATATACTTGTGTAGGGTGCCTGGGTGGCTCAGTTGGTTAAGCGACTGCCTTCGGCTCAGGTCATGATCCTGGAGTCCCGGGATCGAGTCCCACATCGGGCTCCCTGCTCAGCAGGGAGTCTGCTTCTCCCTCTGACCCTCTTCCGTCTCATGCTCTCTGTCTCTCATTCTCTCTCTCTCAAATAATTAAATAAAATCTTTAAAAATATATATATATACTTGTGTAGTTGGGCATGCTCTCTTACAATTCAGAAGGAAGGAAATATGTTCTGGTTAGCCCGCTGGATTTAGGGGAAGGATGAGAGACACAGGGGAGTAGAACCACCCAAGCCATCTTGTTGAGTGAAAGGGAGCTATTCAGCCGATCAGGAAACCCAAAACTAAAAACCAAGTGTCATACCCCACTGAGTGTTTGAGGTTGATTGTTGTGTGGCATTACTATAACAATAGCTAACTGATACAAGACATTAGTGTGATTTCCCTTGAACATGCAAACTGGTGAACCTAGGTTTACATTTGGGTTATCTTACCAATACAAGTTAAAATCCAAAAGTCAGTGAACCTTTTACCTTTTATTATAACTGATTTTATTATTACCGGTCAGGACTCAAGGTGAACACTATAATATAATTACCCGCCCCTGCCCCCCGCTACCTGCTGACCTTATGCTATGGTTTCAGAAATTGGAGAAAGAATGGTGGAGTTTCAGCTCTGGGACCTCACAACATTTCCTAATCTATCTGATCTGGGTCATGGGGCTTGTACCTGGGATATCCATGGGTGTGATTTGTTGGAAGAGGCAATCCCCCATGAGCCCTGAGTACTCAGGAATGCTCTTACTGGATATGCCAAGAATGTAGGCCCTGATTACCCTTTATCCAGGTCATTTTCAGGGTTGTGTTTAAGACAAGCAACTTGAAGGATGAAGTAACGTTTTCCTCTCCAATAAAAAGCAGGCCTGTTACCACTCACTCTAAAAGTGGTAAATTCTCCAAGCTCAGTGTTGTCCTATAAACATAACTCACTGTTGTGTGCAGGCCCATCTGTATCACCTCCTGGAGACCTAGGAGACATGAGGAATCAGTAGAAGCCTGACATTCTGGCTACACCTTGTCCCTGTCTCTGCCCCAGGAGCCTGTCTTCTGCCAGCACCCATGAAGCAGCCTAGCTTCTCAGCTTGTAAGTAGGGGAAAGTCTCAGTCCCTTCCCAGCTCCTGACATGGGTCACCTCCCATGAATGTTAACTGCCCTGTGCACTGCACAGGAATGAAGTCTGTGAACTCCTCCAGAGAGCAGGGACCCCTGAGGGCAAACTGAAGCACCAACCTGGGAAAGGGAACTTCATAAATTCTGAAACGTAAGGTTAGAAGGAACCCTTGTGATCAGAAGAAAAGCTTAGTGCAGTGATTCCTAGAAAGTGGGTGGGTCGCTGGTGGGTCACAGAGGATTTGAGATGATATGTGGAAGAGCATGATTTCAAATTTTAGTGGCAATTATTTCTAATACGTGTTAGAAAAAAAGGTTTTCCTTTTTGAAGACATATTTAAAGAACAAGAGTAGGCTAACTTAAAAATATACTTAAACAAGGGACGCCTGGGTGGCTCAGTTGGTTAAGCATCTGCTTTCAGCTCAGGTCATGATCTCAGGGTCCTGGGATCAAGTCCCACATCGGGCTCCTTGCTCAGCAGGGAGCCTGCTTCTCTCTCTCCCTCTCTGTCAAATAAATAAATAAATAAATAAAATCTTTAAAATATATATATATGTACTTAAACAAGACTACAAGTGTGGATAAGTTAGATCTGATTAACTGGACTAAGAAAAAAAAAATCTTTATAATGACTTAAACCCTAAGAAACAAATGTGTTGATCTCACATAATGGAAAGTCTGGATGTTCCAGTTTTCTACTGCTATATAACAAAGATTCCCACCTAGTGACATATGTTCACAGATTTTGAGGATCAGGAATCCAGACAGGGCACAGAGGGGATGACTTCTCTCAGAGAGAGGGAGAACCCAAAGTTTAGGGCTTTATCAAGGAAAACTAACTGCTGGAGGTGACTCAACTGGCAGAAACTGGAATGATCTGAAGACTCCTCTCCTCACGTGTTTGGCACCTAGGCTGGCATGACTCAAAGGCTGAACTCAGTAGGGGCTGTTGAACCCAGACCTACACGTGGCTCCTCTAAGTGGCTTGGGATTCCTTATAGCATGGCAGACTCAGAGCAGTCAACTTCTCACATAGTGGCTCAGGGTGTCAAGAGCAAGTGTTCTAGGGAATAAGGCAGCAGCTACATGGTCTTTTGTGATCCAGACTCTGAAATCACATTGAATCACTTCTGCTGTACTTTTTTTTTTTTAAGATTTTATTTATCTATTTAGAGAGAGAGAGAGAGAGAGTGGGGGAAGGGCCAGAGGGAGAGAGAGAATCCCAAGCAGACCCCAAGCCAAGCACAGAGCCTGACACAGGGCTCGATCCCACGACCCTGAGACCAAGACCTGAGCTGAAATCAAGAGTCAGACGCCCAACCGACTGACCCACCCAGTCACCCCTCTGCTGTACGCTTAAAACAGCCACAAGCCCACCAGGCTCAAAAAGGACATAGACATGTCCTCCTAATGAAGGGCATGTCAAAGAATTACAAAGAATTTACAGAGTTAGCAAACACTTAAATTCCAAAAGACTTGCAGCTGGTGGCTTTAAATATATCATTTTTATTTTTTATTTTTGTTTTTGGGGTTGTTGTTTTTTTTTCTTGAGATTTTATCCATTTAACAGAGAGAGAGAATACAAACAAGGGGAGTTGCAGAGGGAGAGGGAGAAGCAGAACCACTGAACAGAGAGCCCGATGTGGGGCTTGATCCTATGACCCCTATGACCCCAGGATCATGACCGGAGCCAAAGGCAGATGCTCAACCAACTGAGCCACACAGATGCCCCATTTTTATTTTTGTTAAAGATTACTTATTTAGAGAGAGAGAGCACAAGCAGGGGGAGGACAGAGGGAGAGAAAGAATCTCAAGCAGTTGCCATACTGAGCATGGAGCCTGATGCAGGGCTCCATCTCACGACCCTGAGATTATGACATGAGCTGAAATGAAGAGTCTGACGCTTAACCAACTGAGCCATCCAGGCGCCCCTAAAGATACCATTTTTTAAAAGAAATTAGAGGAGTCTATACTTAAGATGCTGCCTGACATACTCTAAAGTGTTCAGTAAATTTGCTTATTATTACTTGATTTTTCCAGATTTTTCCCCACATACACCAACATATATAAATATGTAAGTATCATGACACACAGATAAAACAGTATACATACAATTCTGTAAGTTTAAAAAACCATAATATGAGTATCTCTTCATATCTGTGTCTATAAAATAATCTCTTTTAAAAAAACTTTTTATTGTGGAAAATTTCAAACATATACAAAAGTAGAAGCAATCTTATAACAAAATCCCATATGCCCATCACCCAACTCCAATGATTATCAACTTATGGACAGTCTAGTTTCATTTCTGCCAACATCTACCTCCTTTCCTTTCATATTATTTTGAAGGAAAACTCAGACATCATATCATTCCATTAACAAACATTTTAGTACATATTAGAGCTATCCCTTTAAAAAAATTTTATTTATCTGAGAAAGAGTGGGGGGGGCACAGAGGAAGAGGGAGAGAATCTCAAGCAGACTCCCTGCTGAGCATGGAGCCGATGCGAGCTGATCTCATGACCCTGAGATCATAACCTGAGCCAAAAATCAAGAGTTGGACGCTTAACCAACTAAGCCACCCAGGCACCCCAGAGCTATTGCTTTCTATTTTTTTTTTAAGATTTTATTTATTTATTTGTCAGAGAGAGAGAGAACACAAGCAGGGGGAGTGGCAGGCAGAGGAAGAGGGAGAAGCAGGCTCCCCGCTGAGCAAGGAGCCCAATGTGGGGCTCCATCCCAGGACCCTGGGATCATGACCTGAGCCGAAGGCAGATGCTTAACCAACTGAGCCACCCGGGCGTCCCTAGATGTCTTTTTCTATGTACATACTAATATATGTCAATACTTAAAAGAAATTAAAACAGACACATTTGGTACATTGTTTTGTAACAGAAATGTTTTATTTAGCAATATATCTTGGCCATACATTCATTGCACCAAAGGTTCTGGATCTTTCTGCTGAACTCTCCCTGTTTTGAAACCCTGGAAAGGTGGGGCAAGTTCCAGTGTGAAGACTTTAGGCAGAAGCCACCATACAAAAGCAAGAAAGCCAGCATTTCAACCCTTCCTCTCCTCCCTTCCCCATTAAATTAGATTTTTACCTAAATTGGTTCAGTGCAATGTGCACACATTTTGTCTGGTTTTGAGAGGCAGTTCGGAGTTGGCTATTTGAGGAGCAGCAGTTATGGTGAGGTAGAGGCAGACAGGGACTTCACTTGGGAGGCTTCACAGTAAAGTATAAATGAACTTGAACTGAGATTCCAAACCCCTGAACTCCTTATCTTGACTACATTTTGTATGCTTTATTCTGGTTAAACTTTTGAGATATCTCTTTCCTAGATGGATTACAAGGGTAGAGAACTGAGGTATCTTTTTATTAGGACATCTTATTAGGCATAAATTTGGAAAAGAGTAAATAAACCTATCATTATTTGGAGAAAAGGAGTATGTAACTGAAAACACCAAGAGAATCAACTGAGAAAATGTTGCGCACAATAAAAGGATTCTGTAGAATAATATGGTAAAGAACTAATAAACATCATCAACTGCTATCATATATGTAAACATCAACCAGGTAGAAGACTTAACGGAAGAAAATATCCCATTTACAACAGCAACAAAAAGGTGCAAAAGGATTCAAGTTGTAAAGAAATGTAATCATTTCTTTACAAAACACCTAGGAATAGGGCGCCTGGGTGGCTCAGTTGGTTAAGCGACTGCCTTCAGCTCAGGTCATGATCCTGGAGTCCCAGGATCGAGTCCCGCATCAGGCTCCCTGCTCGGCAGGGAGTCTGCTTCTCCCTCAGACCCTCCCCCCTCTCATGTGCTCTCTCTCTCATTCTTTCTCTCAAATAAATAAATAAAATCTTAAAAAAAAAAAACCTAGGAATAAAGGTACAATAACTATATGCAGAAAACTTTAAAATACTACCAAAGAACATCAAAGATTTGAACAAATAGGAAAACATGTACTTGGATGAAATGACTCAATAACCCAAAGATGTCATTTTCACTATGTTTATACATACATTTATCCTAATGCCAATAGAAATACCAACAGTTATTTTTTAATGTAAACAAGGTGATTCTAAATTCCATAGAAAAATAAACAAACAAGAATACCTGGGAAAACCCTGAAGAATGAGGGAAACCAGCTCCATCAGATATTCAAACTTATTGCATAACCACAACAAAACAGTGCAGCCATGTCACATGAATAGAAAGGAGATAACTACTTGGACATTAGAGAAAGTCCAGAATACACCCAAAATACAGGAATTAAGTATATGATAATGGTGGCATCTCACACCAGAGAAGAAAAGAGAGACTATTTCAAGAGAGTTGATGGAAAACAAACAAATAAGAGAGTTGATCAGACAGCTGGATAGCCCATATGTGGGAAAAAAGTTAGTTCCATTCCTCACTCTCTTCACCAAGATAATTTCTACAAGAATGAAAGATTTAGGTTAAAAAATAAAGATACGGGGCGCCTGAGTGGCTCAGTCGTTAAGCGTCTGCCTTTGGCTCAGGTCATGATCCCAGGGTCCTGGGATCGAGCCTCGCATCGGGCTCCCTGCTCGGCGGGAAGCCTGCTTCTCCCTCTCCCACTCCCCCTGCTTGCGTTCCGCTTTCACTGTGTCTATCTCTGTCAAATAAATAAATAAAAATCTTTAAAAAAATAAAAATAGGGGTGCCTGGGTGGCTCAGTTGGCTAAGCAACTGCCTTCGGCTCAGGTCATGATCTCAGGGTCCTGGGATCAAGCCCCGCATCGGGCTCCCTGCTCAGTGGGAAGCCTGCTTCTCCCTCTCCCGCTCCCTCTGCTTGTGTTCCCTCTTTCGCTGTGTCTGTCCCTATCAAATAAATAAATAAAATCTTTAAAAAAAATAAATAAAAATTAAAAAAATAAAAATAAAAAATAAAGATACTAGGAGAAAACATGGGGAAATTCCTTTATTTTGTTGGCATGGAAAAGGCCTGTCTAAGCATGATTCAAATTCCAAATAAATTTGACAGAGAGAGAGAGAGAGAGAGAAACAAACAAACAAACAAAGAAAAAAGGAAGGAAAGAAGGAAGGAAAGAAAGTCAGTCAGTCTACATGGCAAAAATACCAGAATCAAATTTAAAAGATAAGCAATATATTGGGAAAAATTTTTTTCTGTAACTCATATCACAAAGGGCTAATCCCCTAATATGTAAATAGCTTTGGGAATCAAAAAGAACAACCCAATATTAAAATGGGCAAGGATAAAAACGGATAATTCACAAAAAAACGAATGCATGAAGATATGTTCAAATTAACTCAGAATAAGAAAAATGCAAATTAAAACACACTGATCTGCTATTTTTCACCATCAGATTGGCAAAAACTCCAACATCACTCTCTGTTAGGGATCCCATAGCAGTCTTTACTTATCTCTGATGAAAAGAATGAACAACATAAATTATTGCAACCCCTATGGAGGGCAATTTGGAAATACCAAAATTAAAAATACATATGGGACATGTGGATGGCTCAGTTGGTTAAGTGTCTGCCTTCAGCTCAGGTCATGATCCCAGGGTCCTGGGATCGAGCCCCACATGGGGCTCCCTGCTCAGCGGGAAGCCTGCTTCTCCCTCTCCCGCTCCCCCTGCTTGTGTTCCCTCTCTCACTGTGTCTCTTTCTGTCAAATAAATAAATAAGATCTTTAAAAAATAAATAAATGAATGAATAAATAAAACTTTAAAAAAAACAAGGTCATAGGATATAAGATCAGCACACAAATATCAATCATATTCCTATAAACTAATAGCAAACATGTAGAAACTGAAATTAAAAACAAAATACCACTTACTAAACTCCAAATAAAACTAAAGAATTAGGTTAAAAAACTTAGCAAAACATATGCAGGATCTGTATGTTGAAAATTACAAAATGCTGATGAAAGAAATCAAATACTTAAATAATTGCAGGGGCATTCTATATCCATGAATTGAAAGACTCAATGAAGTAAAGATGTCAATTCTCTTCAAATTGATCTTTAAGTTTTATCTAATTCCTATCAAAATCCCAGCAAGGTGTTGTTTTTTTAAAAGAGATATAAACAAATTCAGATTAGTTAAACCTGGGCGCCTGACGGGCTCAGGCAGAGGAGCATGCGACTCTTGATCTTGGGATCATCAGTTCGAGCCCCACATTGGTTGTAGAGATTAAATAAATAAATATTTTTTTAAAAAAGAATTGGTTAAATCAATCTTGAAAAAAATGAAGTAGAAAGAATTACTCTATCTGACATTAAAGTCTATTAGATGAACATAATAAAGCAATTCAATATTGGAAGAGGGACAGACACATAGATCAATAGAACAGAATAGAGAATCCATAAACAGACCCATACATATATGCCCAATACAAAAACAATTTAGTGGAGGACAGCCTTCTCCACAAATGGGGCTGGAGCAATTGTACATCCATAAATAAAAAAATAGAACAAAACAAAAAAACAAAAAACCTTGACCTAAACCTCACACCTTATACAAAAATGAACTTAAAATAGATTATGGACTCATATTTAAAATGTAAAACTATGAAACTTTCAGAAAAAAAATTGGAAAAAATCTTTGGGATTGTTATGGGCTTTGTGTCCTTCTCAAAATTCATGTTTAAGTCCTAACCTTCAGTACCTCACAGTGTGACTGTTTTGGAGATAGGGTCTTTTTTTTTTTTTTAAGATTTTATTTATTTGACAAAGAAAGACACAGCGAGAGAGGGAACACAAGCCGGGGGAGTGGGAGAGGGAGAAGCAGGCTCCCCGCCGAGCAGGGAGTCCGATGCGGGGCTCGATCCCACGGCCCTGGGATCATGACCTGAGCCGAAGGCAGACGCTTAACGCCTGAGCCACCCAGGACCCCTGGAGATAGGGTCTTTAAAGAGATAATTAAGGTTAAATGGGGTCATTAGGATCGGCCCAATCCAGTATGAGTGGTGTCCTTATAAGAAGAGGAAATTAAGACACAGATTTACACATAGGAGAAATCATGTGAACACAAGGAGAAAACGGCCACCTTCAAGCCAAGGAGAAAGTCCTCAGAAGAAACTAATCTTGCTGACATCTTGATCTTTGACTTCCAGCCTCCAGAATTGTGAGAAAATACATTTCTGTTGTTTAGACCACCTAGTCTGTGGTTCTTTGTTATGGCAGCACCAGCCAAGTCATAAAGGAGTCTAGAGCTAGGCAATGAGTTCTTAGATTTGACACTAAAAGCAAGATCCATAAAAAGTAAAATTGATAAAGCAGACCTCACTGAAATTAAAAACTTTTCCTCTGTGGAAAGACTCTGTTAAGATAAAAGGACAAGCTACAGACTGGGAGAAAATTGTTGCAATTCACATATCTGACAAGGGACCAGTATCTAGAATATAAAATAATTCTCTCAATACTCAACAGTAAAAAATTCAGAAATAATCCAGTTAGAAAATGGACAAGAGGGGCGCCTGGGTGGCTCAGTTGGTTAAGTGTCTGCCTTTGGCTCGGGTCATGATCCTGGGGTCCTGGGATTGAGGCCCTCATTGGGTGGCTCCCTGCTCAGCAGGGAGTCTGCTTCTCCCTCTGCCTCCTCCCCCATGCTTATGCTCACTCTCTCTCTAATAAATAAAATCTTGAAAAAAATAATTAAAAAAAAGAAAGAAAATGGACAAGAGACATGAATAGACATTTCACCAAAGAAGATGGATAGAAGGCAAATAAGCATATGAAAATATGTTCAACATCGTTAGCCATTAGGGAACTGTAAATCAAAATTATAATGAGATATCACTACATGACTAAAATGAAAAATGGTCACAATGCCAAATGCTGGTGAAGATGCAGAGAAACTTGAACCAACTCAGCAATTGCACTCTGGGGCAGTTAACCAGAGAAATGAAAGTTTATCTTCACACAAAAATCTTTACACAAATGTTCGGGGCGGTTTTATTTGTAATGGCCCCAAACTGGTAATAGCCCAGATCTCTTTCAATGGGTGAATGGTCAAACAAGCTACGGTATGTCCACACTATGGCATACTGGTCAACAGTGAAAAGGAACAGGCCAGTGATACACGTAATACCCTGGAAGAATTTCCAGGGAATTATGCTAAGTTAAAAAAATCAATCCCATGGGGTGCCTGGGTGGCTCAGTGGGTTCAGCATCTGCCTCCACTCAGGTCATGATCCCAGGGTCCTGGGATCAAGTCCCAAATCGGACTCCTTGCTCAGTGGGGAGCCTGCTTCTCCCTCTCCCTCTGCCTGCCGCCCCCCTGCTTGTGCTCTCTCTCTCTTTCTCTCTGTTAAATAAATAAATAAAATCTTTTAAAAAAAAATCAATCCCAAAAGGTTACATGTATGATCATTCATATAACAGTCTTCAAATGACAAAATTATAAATATGCGGAACAGATTAACAGTTGTCAGGGGTAAGAAAAGATGAGGAGGAAGTGACGGAGAGGAAGGTACGTGTGGTAATAAAAGGGCAACACATAAGATCCTTGTGGTGATGGAAATATTCTGTATGTTGACTGTAACAATGTCAATATGCTGGTGCTGTTGTATCACAGTTTTTGCAAAATGTCACCATTGGGGGAAACTGGATAAATAAATGGTACACAGGATCTCTTAATATTATTTCTTTTTTTTTAATGATTTTATTTATTTGTCAGAGAAAGAGCACAAGCAGAGAGAGTGGGAGGCAGAGGGAGAGGCAGGCTCCCCGCTGAGCAGGGAGCCCGATGCGGGACTCGATCCCAGGACGCTGGGATCATGACCTGAGCCTAAAGCAGATGCTCAACCAACTGAGCCACCCAGGCGTCCCAATATTATTTCTTATAACCGCATGTGAATCTACAAAAGTTTTATGTTAAGGAGTGCCTTGGTGGAAAATCAGTTGAGCACCCACTCTTGGTTTCAACTAGGTCGTGATCTTGGGGTCGTGGGATTGAGCCCCATGTTGAGCTCCATGCTCTCTCCCTCTGCCCCTCCCCACCATGCTCTCTCTCATAAATAAATCTTTTTAAAATTTTTTTTAATTTTAATATTTTTTAAGATTTTATTTATTTATTTGAGATAGACTGTGAGAGAGAGAACATGAGAGGAAGGAGGGTCAGAGGGAGATGCAGACTCCCTGCTCAGCAGGGAGCCCCACTCGATCCCCGTACTCCAGGATCATGACCTGAGCCAAAGCAGACGCTTAACCCACTAATCTTGCAGCTTCTGGAAGGAGAGTGGATTGGAGGGTCCAAAGGCAGAATTGGAAAGCCCAGAAAGAAGACTTTTCCCAGCTAGAGAACAACTGAGCTCCACATTCCTCAATACAGCTTAATTTACCTTTTATTTATTTATGACAGAGAGAGAGCACAATCGGGGGAGCAGCAGAGGGAGAGGGAGTAGCAGGTTCCTCACAGAGCAGGGGGAGCCCGACCCGGGGCTCCATCCCAGGACCCTGGGATCATGACCCGAGCTAAAGGCAGTCGCTTAACCAAGTGAGCCACCCAGGCGCCCCTAATCTACCTCTGAAAACAAATGAACTGCCCTCCTCTGCTGAGGAAACCTTTTCACCCCTAGGATAAAGGCCATCCACTCAGCATGGCATTCAAGACGTTTCACGACGTGGTCTACCGCTGCTAGTTCCAGGCTCATCCTCTCTCACTGCCGCTTCAATCACAGTGTTCTCTTTTATCGGAACACTTCAAGGATTGTCACATCTTTGTGCCTTTGCCCATGTTGCTTCTGCCTGGAATGCCCTTCCTGCGCACTTCACCCTTAGAATCTCCAACTCCTTAAGACCAAACACCAGGTTCTCCTTTTGTCCGGATGCTTTTCTGACCAATCCATCTCCCCACGCACAATTAACTGCTCTCCGTTTGGGTTCCCAAGGCACTTTCTCTAACTGCCATTTTATCAGCTGTGACATTGGCTCGTCACTCGGGCGTGACTTATAATTGTTACTAAATAATTAATTGAGTGGTATTTGTTTGCTATCCTTTTCCCCCACCAGACTGCCAATTTCAGGAAGGTAGGGATCATGTCTATCATATAATTTCATTGACTGGGGCAGCGTCTAGGATCCTGGAGCTTCCTGCTAAGGGGTTCTCTGAAAAGTTTTGGATCTTGAGCCCCCATTCACCTTAAAGAGCAGCATCCTGAAAGGTGATGCCCGGAGCATGTCCTAACCGGCACTGAAAGGACTGAACTATCACTCTCCTTGTTCAGTTCACACAACTCTAATACTGGAGCCCTACCTGGCAGGCCACCGGTCTCCCTGAGGTTCTAGCTCACCAGATGGAAGGGGTTAAACCCTGCCAGCAGGGGTAAAGGGGGCAGGGAGCCTAAAGTTGCATGTCCAACACAGTAGCTACCAACCACAGTGACTATTTAAATTTAAATTTGTTAAAATTAAAAACTAAGGTCCTGGGCGCCTGGGTGGCTCAGTTGGTTAAGCGACTGCCTTCAGCTCAGGTCATGATCCCGGAGTCCTGGGATCAAGTCCCGCATCGGGCTCCCTGCTCGGCAGGGAGTCTGCTTCTCCCTCTCACCCTACCCCCTCTTGTGCTGTCTCTCTCTCTCTCTGTTTCAAATAAACAAAATAAAATCTTAAAAAAAAAATTAAGGTCCTTAGGGGGCCCCTGGGTGGCTCAGCTGATTGAGCATCTGATTTCGGCTCAGGTCACAATCTCGGGGTCCTGGGATCAAGTCCCCTTGTCAGGCTCCCTCCTCAGTGGGGAGTCTCCTTCTCCCTGTCCCTCCCCCCACTCATTCTCGTTCTCTCTCTCTCTCTAATAAATAAAATCTTAAAAAAAATTAAGGTCCTTAGTCAAGCTAGCCACACTTCAAATGTTGGGCAGCTATCTGTGGCTAGTGGCTACTGTATGAGACAGCACGGAATTATAAAACATTTCCATCATCACAGGCATTTCTATGGGACATCGCTGAGATGCAGAGTTACCCTTTACTGAGTGCCTCCTATAAAGCAGCAGTCTGCTAAAGCATCTCAGAGAGTGTGCTCGGGGGTCAGACTGTCTGGGTTTGAACCCCAGCTCTGCAGTCACTAGCTGTGTGATCTTGAGTAAGTTTCTTCACTTCTCTGTGCCTCATTTTCTTCAACTATAAACTGGGAGTGTATCACACTAGTATCTACCTCATAGTAGGTTGTTGTGAGGACTCCATGAGATAATACAGTAAAAACACTTGGGATCACTACCCCGGCCATAGTAAATGCTCAGTTCCTGATTTGTTTGGTTCTGAAAATGTTTAAATGTTTTCTTTAAATCTCACAACAGTCCTCTTAGGTGAGTGCTATCGTGATTCCCATTTACAGATGGGGAAATTGAGGCTCAGAAGACGGAAGGAACTTATCCAATGTCACATGGTGAGAAAGTGGTAGAGCTGGCTGTGAACCCCAAAGCCCACAGTTTTCTAGACTTCCTCCTTTGAGGGGTGAGGATGGACATGCCCCTAGGCCCAGCTGGAACTCATTTTAGCCCCACAGTCCTTTTTGCCAAGATGAGCTCCCACCAACCCTACCAGGGGCTCTGAGCACTTGACTGATGCCCCATCCCCATCAGCAGGGGCCTCTACCCTCAGCTGGCATCCATCAGAAAGCCTTCTCCTTCCTGCTGCCCTAGATGAGATGCTGGACCCCGAGCGCTGCACAAACATAATATGAATTCTGCTGACAGGGTAATAATAAGGCTCCTAAATCAGCACTTGGACTTTCTGCTTTACATATATTACTCAAATTATGTGTCAGGGATTAATATACATTATAAACCAGATGTGCCAGTTACATATTTCTCTCTGGAACGTCTCTTGGGTGCCTCCTGAAACTGCTACTGGTGTTAATCACACATCCTTCCCACCATGCTTGGGCCATGGCCAGGGGCCACCCTGACAGCAGGAGGGCCAGGATGGGGTCAGGAAGGACGGGAGGCCAGGTGGAGCTGTAAGGAACCAGAACCTGATTTTCTCACTTTGAAACCAGGCCCAGCTGCACTGGGTTTCTCCACCACTTCTGGATCTTTCAGCTGTTCAGGCTGCAATTTTCAGTCCCCAGTGCTTAGCCAGGGTCTGGTACATAGTACATATTCAGAAGACGTGGCAGAGGCTGATTGCCTACCAAAGGTCTATTCTCCCCTTGATTCCAATGAATACAACCCTGATATTGTTTGGAGCTGCAATGGACTAAGCTAAAGGTATTCACTTTCCCAATTTCCTTGTGGCTAGGTATGAGTATGGGAGTCAGTTCTAGCCGCTGAGATGGAAGGGGAAATGTGCTGGGGATTTTTGGGAAATCCTTACATAAGGACCATCCCTTACTTCTTGATTCTTTTCCTCCCTGCCTGGAACATAGTCATGATGGTTACAGCTTCAGCCATCTTGCCACTGTGAGGTTACAAACATGAAAACAAAAGCCTACATGCTTAGGTGGAGGTGTGAAAAGATGGAGTCTGGAGTCATGTGGACATATCTGAGCCTTTCTACCAGCCCTGTTCTGCCTCCTCCAAACACTTTTTTTTCCAGACACTTTTTTTTTAAGATTTTATTTATTTATTTGAGAGAGAGAATGAGTGGTGGGGAGGGGCAGAGAGAGAGAGAGAGAGAGAGAGAGAAGCAGACCCCCTGATGAGGAGGAAGCCCGATGAGGGACTCGATCCCAGGACCCAGAGATCATGACCTGAGCCGAAGGCAGACGTTTAACCAACTGAGCCACCCAAGCGCCCCTCCAGACACATTTTTATGTAAGGTAAATAATCCCCCATCTTAAGTTTGCCATTACTAGAGCTTACCATATGCCTGACATATTTGCTTTCAGTGCCCCTGTCATCCACAGAGAAGCAACTCTTGGGGAACCTCCTCAGTCCCTGCCTCTCTTCCCTGAAGTGTGGTCATCACCACATTCCTGCCCAACCCCGCTCCTCAGAATGCTCTCACCATGATCCCTGCTGGGTGGGCAGTGGACCATGGCCATAGCTAATTGCATCAATGGAATAAATCTGACTCAACTAGATTTTCTCCCTGAGAATTTCAACTGGACCCGGAGATTTGCATTCAGAACACACATACTGTCACCTGCACCCATCAGGGCCCTGGGAGGCTTTGTTTGGCCTGTACAGCTTTTTTTTTTTTTTTTTAGATTATTGATATTAGAAAACATCAAGCTTCCCATAACAATCTAGATTTGTGGCTTCTCCTGCAAGAGTGGAAAGTCTGGCATCACTGGGCTCACATTCCATGTGGCCATAAAGGCTGCTGCTGAGAAGTAGCTGCTCCCTCTAGACAGGCCCGCACTCTTCCATACCCCATAGTCCCCACCTTGCCCCAAGGTGTCCTCGCACAAGCTCCACCTCACTTCTTCCTGTTGCCTGCCTGGCTCCTTGAGGCGCTTAAGTTGAACACGTCTGATCTATTTGGGCTCCGTAAGGCCCTGAATCAGGATGATGATAAATGCTCTGCTGAAGACCACAACAGCAGTGATTACTGATGGTCACTGTGAGCCAAGGAGCATGGTGAGGGCTCTACACACAGTATCTTACTTAGTCCTCGAGACAAGAAGACCCGGGACGCTGGGGTGGCTCAGTCATTAAGCATCTGCCTTCAGCTCAGGTCATGATCCCAGGGTCCTGGGATCGAGCCCCACATCAGGCTCCCTGCTCCACGCGAAGCCTGCTTCTCCCTCTGCCTGCTGCTCCCCCCCCCGCCCCCCGCTTATGCTCTCTCTCTCTCTCTCTCTGTCAAATAAATAAATAAAATCTTTAAAAATGAAAATAAATAAGTAAAAACAAGAAGACCCTGCCATGATCACTGTACAGATGAGGAACAAGGTGTGGTAACTAGACCAAAGCCTCACAGCGAGCTATACATCTGGGATTCAAATCCAAGTATTCTGACGTCCGAGTGGGTGCTTTCCAATCAACAGACTAGACTGCCTTCTCATGAATTAGGAACAAGCCACAGCAGGAGAAAAACGCAGAGGCACAGAGAGAGAGAGGGAGAACTGAAGCACCAGCTCGGGAAGCCAGGGAGCGGCTGCCGTGACCCCTGGCTGTTTTCTGGTTCCTTGCGAGGCCTGGAGGTGCTCCCCACTTGGGTTCCGAGGAAACCTCTACCAGTTGGGATTCATAAATGCAAGCAACAGAAACTGATTCTTGTGGATTTATGCAGAAAAGAAATCAGTGGAAAAGATACTGGGAAGCTTTCAGCATCACAGGGAAGGCTAGAGAACCGGACCCCGCTACCACGGTGGGAGAGGCACAGGCTAGTCTGGTGCGGACCCTGCTGCCCCCAACAGAGTACCAGACCCTTCAGGTTGCCCATCAGACCCTGCTCAAGCTCCACACCTGACACTAGGGACTGCCACGGCTCCTACGGCCTGGGCTGCCCCAGAGACGGAATACTGTTGCCTCAATGGCCACCATCACCAGACTGGGCCTCTCCACTGTCCCTATGTCTTTGAATCACTGGCTCCTCTTTCAAAATCTAACGCATACACCTCTGACTGCCTGAGCCTAGGCTGCATGCCCAAACCCTAGTTGCAAGGGAGGCTGGAAAGCAAAGAGCTAGCACTTTCCACATTCTACACTGGGAAGTGATTTCTACTTCCCACTAAGACTCATATGGTGGGAAATTCTCCAGGTCCAAGTATGGGTTTCTGAGTCTGGGCAGTCAAAAGTGGCAACTATAAATGAATACTTTTACACTAGCTAGCTCCCAATTCAAGGTCACCTTAGGAAAGAGATAGCACACTCAAATGGAATAAAGAGAAAAAAGACTTTATAAAGATGCAAGAAGGGTCAAGAAAAACCAGTGAGGGATGGGGAAGCACCCCAGAGATCACAACGGTTGGGGGGCACTGGGACCCCAGGCTTGAAGGGGCAAGGAGAAGGGATACTTATGGGGATGTGAAAAGAACTGGAGTTGTAGAAGAGGGTCTTATAAAATGGCCCCAGTCTATGGCCCCAGTGCAAAGGGAGCTGGGGCAATAAATACCCTCATTTCTCCTTCCTTCCATCCTCCAGTCTCTCACAGGTGCTTCCCATTGGGCAAACCAAACAGGAAGCCAGAGAATAAAGGATCCTGTTGACATAATCCATAGAGGTGCGCCCCAGGAAGAGGAGGGTAAAAAGGTAGATCTGGAAAGCTAAACAGAATGGCCAGCAGGCATGGTGTGATCTCATTCCCATCATTTAACCAATCTGAACTGGTTTCTCCACTGTAAATTGAGAGCCCTGACATTTCGTGGTTCCTGCTGACCACTTCTCCTGTAATTTCCTCCTTTCTGGCTGCCTCGTAAGTTCGTCCCTATGTCAATCTCCATATAAAGCTCAATGCTTTTGTTTCCAAAAAGCAGTCTTCTCTATGTGCTCCCAGAGATTCTCCTTTGCTGTCGGTGGAAACACTTCTCCATCCAGCTCTCTAAATTCTGATTTGGTGACTCCGCTGGAATTCCGCCATAACAGCAACTTGCCTTTTCAAGGCATAAAATGTCTGCCCAGATCTCAAGAGCTGCCTTGATGGGGGTGTTTCTTTATCCTTTAGTGCCTCACTCATTCTCTTTTTCAACTCACAGCTTGATCCTCCAGCCAAATCCCCATCCTGGCTTCCCTCATGTGCCTCTGAGTGATCATCTCTCCATGACCGAGACCTTAGACTTTCTCTCTCCTCCTACTGCAAAGAACGACATCACATCTCTACCTGAACCGCAGTTTGGTGACTCCGTTGCCAGCAATGGTTTGAAATTGCTATTGTCTAGATTTCCGGAGGAAAAAGCAAAGTTTCTCCTCATTCTTTAAGTTTTCAGTGGGTGACTCAGATGAATGAGCAATGAAACTATGAAGACTGAGCTCAAAGGAGTGACCTTTAGCAATGGGTTCATGTAAAATCTATGCATAGTTTATGAAACACACCCAATAAGTGCTTACAAATGTTCAATGTATACATATATAACAAGTGACAGTTGTAACTGAACCAAACCAGAGTTTGTCCACCCGATGCGCAGTAAGCCAATAAAAACTGATACAGAGCTTTTGCAGTGAACAAAGATAGGCAATTTATTGGTGTGGTGCCACCTAGGAGAACAGGGAGCTCAAAAGTCCTGAACTCCCTGATGGCTTGCAAGTGAGGGTTTCAAGGGCAAAATTTGGGGCAGGGGTTTCCCAAGAATGTGGACGCTGTTGATGGGAGGCCCGCAAGGTTATGTTAACCTTAGATATTACTTAACAATTTCTAGTGCTGTTTGTCTGGTGCTCCAGAAGTCTACTCCACCTCAAGAGACTTGGAATCTGAGAAAATCTTTGTTTTGTATGTTAGAGATTTCATTAGTGCTGATTAACTACTTGTCCTACGGTTTCCTTTGAATGATAAGCAAGCATTCCCAACCTTTGAGCCTAGGTCTGTGTGTTCCCTGGCCAGTCCTGCTGTGCCTAGGGGTGACAGGACTCTGAACTGACAAGATGGACACCAGCTACATATCACAAAAATTAGCATCACGGGGGCTCTTGGCTGGCTCAATCAGTAGAGCATTTGATTCTTGATCTTGGGGTCATGAGTTCAAGCGCCACACTGGGTATAGAGTTTTACTATAAAAAAAAAAAATCACAATTCTTGGGGAGATGTGGTAGTGTTGTGGACTCTGATAGTCCTCACAGACATTCCTGCCCTGAGGAATGAAGGGCTTATTCTACCAGCTGCTGGAAGTGCTGTAAGCAGATGACCTCTAGATGAAAGACTTCCTGGGGTGCCTGGGTGGCTCAGTCGCTTAAGCGTCTGCCTTGGGCTCAGGTCATAATCTCAGGGTCCTGGGATCCAGCCCCACATCAGGCTCCCTGCTCCGCGGGGGCCCTCCTTCTCCTACTCCCTCTGCTGTTCCACCTGCTTGTGCTCTCTCTCTCCTTCTCTCTCTCTCAAATAAATAAATAAAATCCTGAAAGAAAGAAAGAAAGAAAGAAAGAAAGAAAGAAAGAAAGAAAGAAAGAAAGAAAGAAAGAAAAAGGAAGGAAGGAAGGAAGGAAGGAAGGAAGAAAGAAAGAAAGAAAGAAAGAAAGGAAGGAAGGAAGGAAGGAAGGAAGGAAGGAAGGAAGGAAGGAAGGAAGAAAGAAAGAAAGAAAGAAAGGAAGGAAGAAAGGAAGAAAGAAAGAGAAAAAGAAAGAAAGAAAGGAAGGAAGGAAGGAAG